>NW_021831495.1:0-2982 GCF_006345805.1 Octopus sinensis | reverse complement strand
TGGAATTCACTTAGATATTTCTTTGCCTGTTCTGTTACTGAGTATGATGCTTTCTTGTTTTCATGCTTTAGTACAAGTTTTAACATCTAGTCATCAAAATTTTTCAGGTAGATGTTTAGGCCAATAGTGGCAATCTTCATTGTTAATTCCTGCTGTAAAAGTCCACGGCCACAGGAGCCTAATCTTGGGTGAATTATAAACATAACACCGATATCATTTGGACAATATTGGTGGAATATTTTCCACATGGTGCAAATGGCGACGTTGCAAAGAATATAGCTTCAGCTGTTTAAGTCGAGTCCAATAATCGAGTCCCATTATGCCATTTATTATTTTTTTTGAGATCGATCTTTGTGGAGTTTCGATCCTCATTATGTCTTGTTTCTGTAGGGGGACCACAATGGGCAGCAGTATTCGAGGTGGGGGCCTAGTGAATGTGGAGAAGAGAAGGATGATGGTTTCATGATCCTTAGATTGAAAAGTTCTGAGGATCCGTGAGCACATTCTGCGGGTAACATCGACTTTTTTGATGTGCACACCCCAGCTAAGGTTGCTGTCGACAGTTATACCCAAGTCTCTCATATTATCCGACGGTTCAAGTAGGTCTCCCGACGGTAGTGTATATGGTTGTTTGAGCGTGCCCTCTTCTAAAGTGGATGAGCTTAAATTTTTCTTCGTTCAACTGCACATTTTTTTTTTGTGCCCACTGGGTTACCGCACATAGTTCCGATTTAAGCATCATTCGATCATATGCTCCCTTAATGACATTCTGAAGCTCAGAGTCATCTGCAAATATTTTAATGGCGCTATGTTCAATGGAATCTGCAATGTCATTGATATAGACAATAAAAAGAAGTGGACCCAGCACAGTACCCTGTGGTCCTATGTGTTTTTGCAAAGGAGTAAAAGACCTTAGGATTATTCTTGATGTTTTTAATAGCCCAAGCTTCCTCAGCAGCTCTTTGGTCGTTTATGAGAGTTCTCATAGTCCTGCAGTTGTTGCTTCAGTGATTCCAATATTGTTAATGTTCTCGATTGGGGGGTGATGCCGATGGTGATATTTTAAAGTATTGATCTTTCGGTTTATTATTTTTATTCTCCTGGTGAGTGCTTTTCTCTGTTTTGGAATCTTGCATCTACTGTTATTTATGAATCGTGAGGGTGTGTGTTTTGTGCATATGTGGGTGACTGTGTCCTCAAATAGTTGCCATGCGTTTGTGTTGTGGTATTGGACTAAGCAAGGATGAAGGACCAGTCCACTTGCGATAAGTCTTTAGTGATCGCACTCCAGTTTCAATTGTGTAAATTCATGTCATCAAATGGGTGTGCACTGGAGTTAGTGATTTATGCCAAATTTTTGAAAGCTGAAGATTGAGGTTACAGAGTACTATGTCATGATGGGACAGGAGGGTTCTTTCCACTGTGATGTTATGAATACTGTTAGCATGGTTGCTTAGCCCTGGGTCCAAGACACTTTCGTTGTTTCTTGTTGGTTCATCAACGAAATGCTTAGCGGTATTTCACCCGTTGCTACGTTCTGAGTTCAAATTCCGCCGAGGTCGACTTTGCCTTTCATCCTTCGGGGTCGATAAATTAAGTACCAATTGACTGACCCCTTCCACACAAAGTTCAGGCGTTGTGCCTATAGTAGAAAGGATTATTATTAATATGCTTTTCTACTCTAGGCACAAGGCCCGAAATTTTGGGGGAGGGGGCCAGTCGATTAGATTGACGCCAGTACGCAACTACTACTTAATTTATCGACCCCGAAAGGATGAAAGGCGAAGTCGACCTCGGTGGAATTTGAACTCAGAACTCCGCCGAAGTCGACTTTGCCTTTCATCCTTTCGAGGTCGATAAATCAAGTACCAGTTGCGTACTGAGGTCCATCTAATCGATTGACCCCTTCCACACAAAGTTCAGGCCTTGTGCCTATAGTAGAAATGATTATTATTAATGTCGTTAAGGCTGACAGAATCCTTAACACTTCGGACAAAATGCTTAGTATTGTGTAAGTGTATGTGTGTGTGAAGTGCATGTATATGTATATGTGTGTTTGTGTTTGTGTTTAGTATATGTATGCTAATGTAATATGTATGTTTGTGTGTGTGTGTATATATACATATATACATACGCCGATTTAAGTATTATCTAATCATGTATTATGTAATCCTGACCTCATATTTGTATACATTAACATATAACCTAATATCCATGTATGTATTACTGATATGTTTTTTCTCTGTATGCTCCTGTGTGTTACTGTATGCGTATAATGTGGGCATCTATGTTTGTGTGTATGTTTGTAAGTACATATAGATATGTGTACGTATATCTATACAGACATGCACATATGCATGCACACATACACACGCATAGTGTGTGTGAATGCGTGTATGTGAGTGTGTGTGTGTGTGTGTGTGCGTGTGTGTAAATACACTCACTAGGCTTTGGTTGACCTGGGCATATAGTCGAAAATACTTGGTTCAAGATGCCGCGCATTGGAATTGAAACCGAAATCACGTCGTTTCGAAGAGAAGTTTCTTAACCACACGCGTTTCAATATCTTTATGCATTTGTGTGTGTGTGTGTGTGTGTGTGTGTGTGTGTGTGTGTGTGCGTGTGTGTGCGTGTGTGTGCGTGTGTGTGCGTGTGTGTGTGCACGTGTAATTGCGATTTTGTATGATTTCATGCGAATATTTGTCTGACACCATCACCTCCCCCATCTATCAACGCGAACGTTACAACAGTCACTTTCTTCATCATCATCATCATCACAATAACCATCATCATCATCATCATCCTCATCCTCATCCTCATCCTCATCCTCATCCTCATCATCCTCATCCTCATCCTCATCCTCATCATCATCATCATCTTCATCATCATCATCATCATCACCATCACCCCCACCATTATCATCATCATCATCATCATCATCATCAGTATCATCACAATCACCATCATCATCAACCGCAACAA
>NW_021831494.1:0-3008 GCF_006345805.1 Octopus sinensis | reverse complement strand
TGACCGTTTCGCCTCATTTCGCCTGTGGTCAATGGGAAAAATTACAGACGTTAAAATAATACAATGAACCATTAATTGGACAGCTTTTAGTAAACTCTGTTTTTGAGCTTCCAGTAGTTTTATCAAGAATTACAATACTAATTTCACTTTTAATAATAATAGTAATAATGCCCCGATGCGTTGATGGCTTCTGATCTTAACTGATTAGAAGTGTTATCATGTACATTGTTTTATCTTGGTATAAAAGATGGGTTACAGCAAATATTCTGCTCAATACTACACATCTGCCTGTTATTTGCTTGACCTTAACCAGTTGAGGATGTCCCTTAGTGGCTGACAATATGTGAATCTCTGATCACGAGCAGAAGTAGTGGGGGAGCATCATAGCCATGTGTTGAAAGGTTTGCTTTGGGGGTATGGTTAATTCCCCTTTGGAAACAGCCCCTATTCAGGGACGTTTTGAGTGGGATGGGCTATTCGACCTGAAGAAAATTCTAACTGCAAGGTCATGCACTGTTATCTCAATAATAATAATAATAATAAAGGCAGAAGGCCTGTAATTTTGGGCGGGGTCTCGTGGACTACATCAACGTTAATGCTCAGATGGTCCTTATTTTATGGACCCCGAAAAGATAAAAGCAAAGTCAACCTCGGCGGAACTTGAACTCAGAACGTAAAGAGCCACAAAGGGCCAAAACTATATATGGGTTTGCCAATGAAATGTTTCTTTAACCGTTAACAAGTGTTTTTACTTAACCGTTAGAATTCTCATTCAATGTTCAAAATTTATTCAAATGTTTGAACATTTTTCTCTTATTAGTTAACGCAATTCACTATAATTTTCCTTGGAATCTACTGTTTTAACTATTTAGCTCTGAAGAGGTTAACCAACAGGTGTTGGATAAACGTAAAAGGAAAGATGATGTTACTATCAGTCAGACGAGTTAAGAAAATACTTGCAGAAAATAAAAGACTAAAACGGTGAACTGTGAGAAATACGGTGTCTTAGAAATCAAAGCTATGAGAACGTGTTTGTTGCAAAGAGGACGCCGCAGCGCTTCTTCGATGCGAAACAAAAGATTTATTTGTGAGAGCTTTAAGTCGTTTTAAGAAAATAAAAGAATTGAAGATACAAGATGCGTTGAGTCCGATACCAGTAACTGCACACACTTACACACGCACAGGAGAGCGCACGGACACACACATACACGTATACACACAAAGAAAATCATGTCAGTTTCTACTGTGCAATTCAGCCAATCGATGTCAATAAAATAAAGTACTAGTTATGTACTTGGGTTAATTAAGTCGACATACAGCCATCTATCAAAATTAATGGTAGTGTGCCAATTTAAAGAACAATTACCATTATTGTTATTTTAGTAATAGCTGAAGTGGCATAGTTTTGACTATACATGCATACATGTGTGTATTATATGTATATATATGTATATATATATATATATAATATAATATATATATATATATATATAATATATATATATATGTATATAATATATATACATATGTATCATATATATATGTATATATATGTATATATATATATATATAGTATATATACATATATATACATATGTATATATATATATATGTATATATATGTATATATATTATATATATATATATATATATATTATATATATATGTATATATATTATGTATGTATATACGCATATATATATATATATATATATAATATATATATATATTATATATATATATACTCATGTAGTTTTTTTTTCTTTTTTTTGTATTTTAATCTCAACATCTCAACAATCTATTAATTTCTCTCGCAGATTTCATCCGGAACTGTTTTGACATCTGCTTCCGTAAGGGTGTGGTTCACAGTCTAAAATTCACCACTCTTTCTAACCCATCATTTACCAAACCCGTTCATCCCCACCCACACGTCCCTTTTCTCTCTTTTTCCTCTTCATTTAATCTTTGACGTTCTCCGTTAATCTTAACCATTCTTTATTATTTATTTTTGTTTATTTCCAGAAGGAGGACAAAGATTTTTCTTTTAAATACAAAAATAAAGGAAACGAAAACAACGATAACAATTCTACAAAAAATATGGAAAATATATCTCGTTCTTCGTTCGCAAAACCACAAAGCTAAATTTTCATTAGTAAGGCAATGCAATGACTAAATGTACGAGGCCGAAACGTGGGTGTATATATTTCAGTTTATTCTTCAATTGTTTGACTTTTTTGTTATTTTTTTATTCATTTTTCTCATTTATTTGTGAGAATCTTTTTATATATTTCTTTGCCTTTTTGTGTATTTTAAAACTGGTTTTTATTATTTTGGTAGAAATAACAAGAATAAGATTGTAGGAGTAAGCCGACTGAACATCAAAGTGTGTGTATATATATAGATATATTATATATATATATATATATATATATATATATAATATATATATATATAATATATACATGTTTATACTCAGCATGGCCGCAGCTCTGAGCTGAAGAAAAAAATATACATACACTACACCGAATACACATATACATGCATATATATATATATATATATATTGATATATAGTGAGAGATACATAATACTTTTATGAAACATTTATAAACACAACCCATACACATACATACATACATGCATACATGCATACATACATACATATACACACCTACATACATATATGTGTTAGTGTATATATATGTGTGTGTATGTGTATATGTGATATATGCATGCATGTGTATATGTATGTGTGTTTGTGGGAGAGACTTGCTGTTGCTTTATTTATCATCAGAGAAAGATCCACAGAATCAAGATTATTCATTTATTTATGTGGAGACGAATTGTTGCCTGTTTAATTTTTTTTTTTAGTTTGCGATTTCTTTTAAAAATTATTTTTTTTCTTTCTTTCTTTGTATCTCAGCGCTTTGAACAATTAAAGTAACGATAGCAACCAGCGAATTTAACAAAGTAACGATTCCACAGAGGATCCGCTTCGTGTTTTGATC
>NW_021831493.1:0-2891 GCF_006345805.1 Octopus sinensis | reverse complement strand
TTGACTATATATATATATATATATATATATATATATATATATATATAGTAGTAACAGAAAAGAGGAATTTCGATTGTCCCCACGTGGTGACTGTAATGTATATAAGGAAATTAAAAAAAGGAAAATACGCAACTTTACATGGCTTAAATAATTTTTAATATATCGACCGGTGTCGCTATCGCTATTCATGATATAATGTTTAATTATATGAATTATATCACACACAACATGAGACCAACTTTCTTAAGAAAAAAATATAATTCATATAAATTAAACTTATATCATGAATAGCGATAGCGAAACCGGTCGATATATGAAAAATTATATTTAAAACCATGTAAGTGTGTGTATTTTCCTTTTTTACTTTCTATTATATATATTATTATATATATATATATATATATTATATATATATATATATATATATATATATACTAGCAGCTAAGCCCGGTTACACCCGGTCGTTTGGTTGATGTGGCTGTAAAAATACTCTTTGTAAGCATTCGACTTCATTATTTAAGTGCTGGGCTGGCAGAATCGTTAACCTGCCCGGCAGAATGCTTTCGTCCGTTCTTACTTTCTGTGTTCCAATTCTGCCGAGGTCGACTTTGCTTTCATCCTTTCGGGGTCGATAAAATAAATACCTATTTCTTTACTACTCATAAAGGGCTAAACACAGAGAGGACAAACAAGGACAGGCAAACGGATTAAGTCGATTATATCGACCCCAGTGCGTAACTGGTACTTATTTAATCGACCCCGAAAGGATGAAAGGCAAAGTCAACCTTGGCGGAATTTGAACTCAGAACGTAGCAGCAGACGAAATACCTATTTCTTTCCTACTCACAAGGGGCTAAACACAGAGAGGACAAACAAGGACAGACAAACGGATTAAGTCGATTACATCGACTCCAGTGCGAAACTGGTACTTAATTTATCGACCCCGAAAGGATGAAAGGCAAAGTCGACCTCGGCGGAATTTGAACTCAGAACGTAACGGCAGACGAAATACCGCTAAGCATTTCGCCCGGCGTGCTAACGTTTCTGCCAGCTCGCCGCCTTGTCGATAAAATAAGAACCAGTTGAGCACTGAGGTTGATGCAATCGACAAGCCCCTTTCCCTTAAAAATTGCTGGCCTTGTACAAAAACCTTTTTTTTTAAATATCGTCATTATCATTTGGATCGCATTTGACAGAAGAAAGTGAGAATCAGCGAAGTAAAAGTAATTCCATTTTTAACACCCTTAATCACCAACGTAAAAACCATCACCTCTGTTGTTCGAATTAGCTTTCGTTCAGGGTTGCTTTTGCTGTTGTTGTTGTTGTTGTTATTGTTGTTGTTGTTGTTGTTGAGGTTGTGTGTTTTGTTTGAATTATTTGGTTTGTTTGGTGTTTTTTTTGTTGTTTTATGTTGATGTTTTTTTTTATCTGTCCATTTTTCTGTAAAGCCAACATAAAACCATTTTTGGACGCTCCGATGATTCCTTTAATGCATACTCACACACACACACACACACACACACAGACAGACGTACACACATACATATATGAATGTGCATGTGAGTATATGTGTGTGCGCTCGTGTGTGTATACGTGCACATATGTATACAAGTATATATAGATGCATATATACATATAAATGCATATATGTATACACGTATACGTATATATATATATATAATACATATCATGCATATATATATATATATACACGTATACGTATATACATATATATATATAACATATATATACATCATTATATATATATATTATCTATATATAATATATATATATATATATATATTATATATATATATATATATATATATTTATATATATAATACATACATATAGATATATATATATACATATAGATATATATGGTGTATATATATATATATATATATACGCGCACACACGCATACACGCAGAAACACAGAAGCATATACGTGCATGTGTATGTGTGTGCGCGCGCGCGTGTCGGTGCGTATTCTGCGCGAGTGTGCATATATATATATATGCACACACGCGCAGATGCGCACCGACGCATATATATATATATATATATATATATATATACACGCAAACGTACACATAAGCGTGCGCGCACACACATACACACACATGTGTTTCTTTGTTTTTTATATCCAGAGAACCTAATTGCAAATTTAGTCGAGTAATTCTAATGAATGTCACAGTTTAGAATTAGAAGTAAAGAAGAAAGAAATAGAAAAAACAGTTAAGGTTATAGAAAGAGATGAAGAGAGAGAGAGCGAGAGAAAAGGAGAAAGGGAGAGCGAGAGAAAAGGAGAAAGGGAGAGCGAGAGAAAAGGAGAAAGGGAGAGCGAGAGAAAAGGAGAAAGGGAGAGCGAGAGAAAAGGAGAAAGGGAGAGCGAGAGAAAAGGAGAAAGGGAGAGCGAGAGAAAAGGAGAAAGGGAGAGCGAGAGAAAAGGAGAAAGGGAGAGCGAGAGAAAAGGAGAAAGGGAGAGCGAGAGAAAGGGAGAGCGAGAGAAAAGGAGAAAGGGAGAGCGAGAGAAAAGGAGAAAGGGAGAGCGAGAGAAAAGGAGAAAGGGAGAGCGAGAGAAAAGGAGAAAGGGAGAGCGAGAGAAAAGGAGAAAGAGAAGGAGAAGCGGTGGGAGAGAGGGAGAGAGCGAAAGAAAGGTAACAGAAATGAAGGGGAAAAGCTATTTAAACGGTATAAAGAGATATAAAGTTTGTTTTCATTCTTTTGCTTATTTTTGTTTGTTGTTTTTTTAACTGTCAACAGAGAAAAAAAATCAATACAGAAACAAAATACTTAAACAAGAACAACAACAACAACAACAACAGCAACAGCAACAATAACGTCAATTATAACTACAACAGTAACAACAACGACAAAGAATTTGAGA
>NW_021831492.1:0-3003 GCF_006345805.1 Octopus sinensis | reverse complement strand
ATATGTATGTATGTATATATATATATATTATATGTATGGCTTGTGAATTCTTAAAAGGCATAAACTAATATATAGACACATATTAATGTGAATGAAGCAAATTATAATTATGTTATTGTTCATGTATGTGTGTATATATAAATATAACATACACACACACACATATATAGAAATATGCACATATACATATACACATACACATACAAACACATAGAAATACATGTACACATATTTTCAGACACATTAGACATATATTATACATATATATATATAATATATATATATATATAATATAATATATATATATATATACATATATACACACACTCACATACAGACATAGATAATATATATATATATACACACATGCACATACATACATAAACAGACACACACACACACACATATATCATAGACAAATGAAATATATAAAAGAAAATGGAACAGTTTGAGGCATAAATATTTCAAATAAAAACATATATATATATATATATATATATATATATATATATATATATATATATTATATATGTATATATATATATATATATAATGTATGTATATATATATATATATATATATGACATCATCAGTGCTGCTGTGAAAATGCACTATTATATACCAACACCACCACCATCCACACCAGCCTCATTTCTACAACAACAACACCACCAACATAACATCAAATATTCATCTATTGAATACACACACATACACACACACACACACACAAGAACTCCTATACACTTACACACTTGTGTTTAATGAACTGAAATTCCGAAGTTTCCAAGAATGGTAGAGCGAAGCCATCAAGAATTAAAGAACCACAGTGTCTGTTGGAATGCAATAACAAAAGAGCTATCTAATGTGGTCGTTGAATTTGCTAGAAATAACACCCAGAATTTTGTCAGGTTACATCTTACTGTCTTATGTATATATGTATATGTATTGAATCAAAGATGGAAACCTCTACATGGTAGCTAGACTTGGTAGAAATAGCAGCCAAATCTCCCTCAAATCTCACACTGCTATTTTAGGTTCTCTCTGTTTTTTTTTTCTCTTATTCCTTTCTGTTAAAGGCGCAGGAGTGGCTGTGTGGTAAGTAGCTTGCTTACCAACCACATGGTTTCGGGTTCAGTCCCACTGCGTGGCATCTTGGGCAAGTGTCTTCTGCTATAGCCTCGGGCCGACCAATGCCTTGTGAGTGAATTTGGTAGACGGAAACTGAAAGAAGCCTGTTGTATATATGTATATATATATATGTATGTGTGTGTATATGTTTGTGAGTCTGTGTTTGTCCCCCCAACATTGTTTGACAACTGATGCTGGTGTGTTTACGTCCCCGTCACCTAGCGGTTCGGCAAAAGAGACCGATAGAATAAGTACTAGGCTTACAAAGAATAAGTCCCTGGGTCGATTTGCTCGATTAAAAGGCAGTGCTCCAGCATGGCCGCAGTCAAATGACTGAAACAAGTAAAAGAGAGTAAAAGAGTATATGATCGAAACATAAAAGACATTTTCATTTTTCATTTTCCCGAGCATCAAAGTAGTACTAGGAGTGATGTCATAGTTGGTAGTGTATGCGGAAAAAATAAATCAAACAGCATTTCAGCTCTGTTTGAATATATGTGTATGTAAATGAGGGGTATGTGAATGTGTGCATGGTTTATCTTTGTTCTCTTAGTATTTGGGTTTATTTTTTGATTTGGTTGAATCTTGGTCTTTTTTTTGTTGGTCAGTTATTTTTAGCGTTTTGACAGAAAAAAGTCATTCTAAAATTGTTTTTTAACGTAAGCATGCCCAAACAAGTCGAATGCTTACACAGAACAGGTTTTACAACCACCTTTAATCAAACAAATTGACCCCAGAACTTATTCTTTGTAAGCCTAGAACTTATTCTTTCGGTAACTTTTGCCAAGCCGCTAAGTTACGGGGATGTAAACACACCACCATCATTTGTCAAGCAATGGTGGAGGGACAAACACATACACACACACACATATATATGCATATACATATATACGACAGGCTTCTATCAGCTTCCATCTATCAAATCCATTCAACAGGCCTTGGTTGGCACAAGGCTGTAGTGGAAGACACTTGCCCAAGGTGTCACACAGTGGGACTGAACCTGAACATTGTGTTTGATTTTAACCGGATTCAGTCCCACTGTGTGGCACCTTCGGCAAGAGTCTTCCTCTACAGCCTCAGGCCAACCAAGGCCTTGTGAGTGCTTTTGGTAGATGGAAACTGAAAGAAGCCTGCTGTATATATATCAACATGTGTCTGTGTTTGTCTCCCTCTCCACTGCTTGACAACCAGTGTTGGTGTGTTTATGTCCCTGTAACTTAATGGCTCCACAGAAGAGAGCGATAGAAAAAATACCAGGCTTAAAAAAAGATACTGGGGTCAATATATTCGACTATAAATTCTTCAAAGTAGTGCCCCAGCATGGCCACAGTCTAATGACAGGAACGAGTAAAAGATAAAAGATAATATATATATATATTCTTTTATTTGTTTCAGTCATTTGACTGTGGCCATGCTGGAGCACCGCCTTTAGTTGAACAGACTGACACCAAGATTTATTCTTTGCAAGTCTAATGCTTATTGTATCAGTTGCTTTTGCTGAACTGCTAAGTTATGGGGATGTAAACACACCAACATCAGTTGTCAAGAGATGGTGAGTGGACAAACACAGCAACACAAATACACGCGCACATATATGACAGGCTTCTTTCAGTTTCCATCTACGGAATTCACTCACAAGGCTTTGGTCAGCCTAAGGCTATAGTAGAAGATACTTGCTGGATGTACCATACAGTCAGATTGAACTCAAAATAATTCTACAATTATACTCTTCTATAATAATAATAATAATAATAATAATAGAAATTAAGGCCAATAGAGCAGATATAGTTGTCAAAGATCATGAAGAAAAAAAATGCTTTCTAATTGATGTATCAATACCGGCAGGATCAGATGACAACGTGTCTCTAAAAG
>NW_021831491.1:0-3485 GCF_006345805.1 Octopus sinensis | reverse complement strand
ACCACCACCACCACTACCACCACCATCACTACAACCATCAACACCACCACCACAATCACCACCACCACCACTACCACCTCTACCATCACCACAACTATAACCACCACAATGACAACCACCACATACGCAACAAGCGTTATTTTAACCACAAAGCACAACCACTAAAACCTAACCACTTGCACCTCTACCACCACTACCACCACGACCACCTCTATTACCACTACCACCACCATTACCGCCAACACTGTAATTCCTTCTATCATCCACTGTACAAGCTTCACTGTACTTTTATGCCACGCTATTCCTCTATTCCTTTACTCTAGCATTCTCTTTATTCCACAATTCGCTTAGTCATTCGATACATTATTCGGTCATTCTTTCATACTATTATGGAGTTTTGATTTACACTCGTTGTTATAGATTGTTTTTTCTTTGCTTTTCGATTTTTTTTTATGTTTTTCATAGTTTACTTCGCTCTTTGCTTTTTATTTATATATATTTATTTTTATTTTTTTCCCCAACAATGCATCATGTGATATTTACCTGTACAAAATCTATTGACTATTTATCTCTCATAGTGTCTACCTGTCCGCTGTCAACCTGTAGGCCATTTTTTCCTTTCTGTATGTGCTCAATCGCATGTATGCTTTTTTACACCTTTATTCTTTGGCTGGTTTCACCCATTATATTGCGACCACGCTGGAGCAAGCAATTTTGATTTTAGTCGAACACATCAACACAAATAGAGATTCCAGTCTGTTGTAATTAATTGATTATGTAGATTATCAGATTTATCAGTTTTTTCTTTCGCTTTATCGAACCGCTAGGTTATGGGACATAAAGAGACGGTACGCACTGGGGTCGATGTAATCGACTTAATACCTATGTCTGTCATTGTTTGTCCCTTCTATGTTTAGCCCCTTGTGGGTAATAAAGAAATAGGTATACACACATAACTTTTATCATGAGACTACTGCCATCATGGGGTGCCACCTTGAAGCTTTAAGTCCAATAAATCGACCCCCGTCTTTTTTTAACCCTGGAACTTATTTCATCGGTCTCTTTAGCCAAACTGTCACGTTATGGGGATGTAAACACACCAGCACCGGTGTGTCGAGCATTGCTGGGGACAAACACAGACACAAAGATACACAAACACACACACACACACAACACACACACACACACACACACACCACACATATATATATATATATATATATATATATATATATATATATATCTATATATATATAAATTTCAATGAAAATCTTCAGATATGTTCTTGACTCTCAGATAAACTATTTTCATTGCGAAATTTTATAAATTTTTACTGATATTGATAAGATGAGATACAAGCGAAACCGGTAATATTTTCTTTATATCATTTTTTATTAAATCCCCTCTTAACTTTAATGTCTTAAACTTACTCCTGTGCCATTTACACCTCCACCTTTTATATATATGAATTTGATTTGCATGGATCTCTAATATTTTTTAAATTTATATATTTATAGTCGCCATGATAGATCGTTAGCCACTACACAATTTTTTCTCTCCTGTTTTTCTGTGTCCCTTTCTGTAGAAGAGCGTAGGCTCGAAACGTAAAAGACTTTTCTATCTTGAGCGTTATACTAATACATGTGTTTGTTTTGTACACCACATGCCTTCGTCTTTTGTTTGTTTCGTAAACTCTCCCTATATGTATATATTATATATATATATATATATATATATATATATATATATATATATATATATATATAAATTTCAATGAAAATCTTCAGATATGTTCTTGACTCTCAGATAAACTATTTCATAGCAAATTTTATAAATTTTTACTGATATTTGATAGATGAGATACATCGAAACCGGTAATATTTTCTTTATATCATTTTTTATTAAATCCCCTTTTAACTTTAATGTCATAAATTACTCCTGTGCCATTTCCACCTCACTCTTATATATATACTATTATATATATATGAATTTGATTTGCATGGATCTCTAATATTTTTTCAATATATTAAATATATATATATATATATATGCAGTCGCCATGATAGATCGTTAGCCACTACACCAACATTTTTTCTCTCCTTGTTTTTTCTGTGTCCCTTCTGTAGAAGAGCGTAGGCTCGAAACGTAAAAGACTTTTCTATTTTGAGCGTTATACTAATACATGTGTTTGTTTTGTACACCACATGCCTTCGTATTGTTTGTTTCGTAAACTTCCATGTATATATATATATATATATATATATATATATTATATATATAAGTGTTTGTATTTTTTAGTATATCAAAACATCTGCTTACTCAGTTTCACAATATGCATTGGAAGCTCGGAATATAACATATTACGTAATCGGATGAAGGTCATGCATGCTACATTGCTGGCTGTCCCACACTTACGTCACGATAAAGATTCTGAACGAAACAACTGTAGGAACAAGATAAACCATTTGACTGTTTCTATTATATAACAGACGCAGGCATGGCTGTGTAGAGTTTGTTTCTGAATCATACGGTTCTCGGTTTAGTTCCTCACTACATAGCATCTTGGTCAAGTATCTTCTGAAGCCTCGGGGGCCAACCAAAGCCATGTGAGAAGATTTGTGTGTGTGTATATGTGTGTGTATGCGTGTGTGAGTGTGTGTGCTTAACAACCGGTGTTAGCTTGTTTACATCTCTCTAAGTTAGCGGCTTGGCAAAAGAGACCGATAAAATAAGCACCAGACTTAAAAATAAATTTTAAAAAGTACTAAGTTCGATTCATACAACAAAAAATTCTTCAAGGCGTTGCACAGCATGGCCGCAGTCTAATGACTGAAGCAAGTAAATAATATATATATATATATATATATATATATATATATATATATATATATTTAATGTAGGATAAAATTTCTTCGAAAAAATTTTTATCAATGGCAGCATATTAAAAACAATACCTTTAACGGTTAAAAGATAAACATTATAAATAAGGGCAAACGAAAAAATTTCTAATGCCAAATATACCGAAAATTGGACATAATTGTCCATAACCATTGGACATTATGTCTAATTTTCGGCATATTTGGCATTAGAAATTTTTCGTTTGCCATTATTTATAAGTTGTTAATATATATATTTATATATAAATAATATATATAGGGAGTAAATCCAAAATTACAGTGAAAATTAGATTTAGGATAAATCTAATTTTACAGTATAAATATAAATTAAATTAGAGATAAAACCACTATTAGGCAAATCAAACAGTGAAAAAACATAAACCCAAACAGAAATAAAATTAATTAATATAAATATAAAATATATAAAATAGAAAATCAAAATTTAAATTATTTAAATTAAAGTAAAAATTTAAAATTATTAATTTATATTTATATTTAGATATATATATATATTTTTTTTATTATTATTTTTTTTTAAATTTGGAATTATACATTTTATATATTTTTGTTATTATATTAATTATTTTA
>NW_021831490.1:0-2980 GCF_006345805.1 Octopus sinensis | reverse complement strand
GCATTATATGTTTACTCTTTCTGACTTTTCGCGCATTTAAAATTTGCTGAAAAAAAATTTTAATGAATACAAAATAAATAATAATAACAACAATAATATTAGTAATAATAATAATAATAATAGCAATAACAATAGTAATAATATAATAATAATAATAATGATAATAATAATAATAATAATAATAATAATAATAATAATAATAATAATAATAATAATCATGATGATCATGATCATGATGGTGATATCAAGAAGAAGGAGAAGAAAAGGAATAAGAACAAGAAGAAGAAGGAGAAGAAAAGGAATAAGAACAAGAAGAAGAAGAAGAAGAAGTAGTAGAAGAAGAAGAAGAAGAAGAAGAAGAAGAAGAAGAAGAGGAAGAAAAAGAAGAAGAAATGAGGTGAAGAAATGATATTAATAAGTAACTTAAATAACATAAAGGATAATAAAAATAACATAAATAATAAAATGAAGAGTTAATAAGTCTTAAGAATTAGGAAGCTCCAGAATGAAACTTTTACGCATGTGCGCATACACACAGATATGTGTGCGTATGGATATATACATACATTTATATGTATCTATTATATATGCATATATATATATGTATATATATACATACATTTATATGTATCTATAATATATGCATATATATATATGTATATATATATATATGTATATATATATATATACATGAATATATACACACACAAATATATATATATATGAGATTTAGATATATACATACGCACTTGTATGTTTTTACACATTTGTTTATCGTTCAATTTTCAATTTTCAATTTTTTGTTGTAATATTTATCTATTTTACATTTTTATTTTCAAATATTTGATTTCCGACATCTTAATTTTATTTCTCTCTCTCTCTCTCTCTCTCACTCTCTCTCTCTCTCTCTCTCTCGCTCTCTGCTTTTTTTCCCTCTTCTTTCCCACATGCGATATTCTCTTAGTTATTCCCTCACTCGTTCTTTCATTTTATCTCTCATTCGCTCTCTTTCATCATCTATTTATTCCTCACTCGATCACTCGCACACTAGAACATTCATTTCGTCTTCTACAAACTCTCATCGCTCTCCCTGTCTCTCCCTATCAATTTCTGTCACTCACACACACTCTCTCTTTCTGTCACTCTGACGCTTCCTCTCTTTTTTCTCCCTCTCTACTTTTCTCTCTTTCTCCTTCTCTCATCTCATCTCTCTACAATTTTCCTTCTCGTTTTCACTCCTTCTCCCAGGCAATACAATCTAACTTGGAAATTTATCAGAACGTAAATAATAGCAAACCATTCCTAGCGGTATTTTTCTTTAAAATAAAATCCAGTATTTTTTCCTTTTTTTCTTTCAGTTTTATTGATTTTTATATATTTACGTTTTTCCTCTCTTCACTGACCTTTCTGTTGGAACACAAAGGTCAACAGGTTTGGCAAAATGTAAGAAAAAATGTGTATGTAATTAATAAATAAAGCGACAAAACAATAATCACATATTCCCACGCATACACACCCACCCACACACATCTACACACATACCATACAAACACTCACACACACACACACACACACAAGACAATAAATATGAAATAAAAATAATAATTATAAAAATAACAATAAGAATATTATTAACACCAACAGCAACGACAATAATAATAATAATAATAATAATAATAATAATAATAATAATAATAATAATAATAATTCAATGTTATTTGGCTTTCAGATGTATTTTTATACATTTTATTATGACTTGGACGAATTAACAAGTTTGAATTGCTTCATGGAATGGTTAGAAGTTCAGTTCAAAGATCAAAATTTTATGGATTTTAGCTTTCCATTTCGACTGTTGTTCTTCAGAATTCCGTTTCGTACCGCAGCTGTTCCGTTTTATGGCCTGCAGGCTAAATTTGCAGACAATACAGCGGTTATATACCGTGTGTATTAACACTGCTTATGCAACAGTTATTCGCCGTTTTACTCAATAGCTCTATGATAAAGTCGGAGAAATTTGTAAGACGAAAGCAAATTGTATTATTTAGTTAGAACATTCGACTTGCGTTTTGAGTTCAATTATCGCTTATCTCAGTTTGAAATTTTATTCTGTGGTGTTTGCTAAATCTAATTAATTACTAAAAACTTCTTTCTACAACGCCTGGACTATTAGCAAAAGGTGTAAGTCGATTACATCGACCCCAGTATTCAGTAGGTACTCACTATATCGACCCCCGAAAGAAGGAAAAGCGAAGTCTATATATGTATGGATATATTTATGTATATATAAGTATGTGTGTGTGGTGTGTGTGTGTGTGTGTGTGTGTGTGTGTGTGTGTGTGTATTTCTTTCTCTATCCTATTCTTCTTTATTTATTCCTCACTTTGATGAAGTTCCATGTTTGAGATCGGTTTTAATACCAAATATGAGAAATATTTTAGCATCTCAATCGTAATTCCATACACCATTGGAATCAGAAGCAGCTGTGAGATAGGATGCTGTCTATTTGTATTGAATTAATAAATAATTATATCGTCACTGCCGATATAAGAGAAGGGTAATTTGAATAAAATGTTTTATGACGATTGTGTCTTACTGACTCCGAAATTGATGCCATCGATGTCATGTGTTTGAAATACACGACATCCAGATGTTTTGAATCTTCTTACAAGCGCTCAGATCTTGTTCTTTGCGTTCCTGTAATTTTTTTGTTGCTATTAGCAACTTATGGGACCTAAAGCCACTGACCTTCTCTAATCGCTTACCATTGTTGGAAGAAATTGACGGATGGCTTTCATCCACATCGATATCCATGCACTCAAGTATTCTTTGCAATATTGTAATGAGTGTCTTCCGCTGTAGAACTTTCAACTAACAGTAACAATACGCACAAAACACAAGGTTTATCAGCTGTGGTGATAGCATTAGTAGCATCTTCGAGATTAGATTGGTAAGATTTCACCAACGTAGCTTGATTTTGAGA
>NW_021831489.1:0-2891 GCF_006345805.1 Octopus sinensis | reverse complement strand
GTTTATATTTGTAAATCGACTAACCGTGAAGGAAAACTTCCTTATACAACGTTTACCAGCTTTAGACAATCATTGCATTGTGGCCCTCTGTTGTTCACACTTATTCTCAAAATATTATTCTTCAAGAAATGCTGAACGAGTAAAGGAGACCCAATGGAACTTTTCTCTTCTAATAGAAATTGGGTTTGGTTTTGAAATCTCTTTGCTTACATAGACCAGTACAACTGGTCTCCATTTATAAATGCTATGTTTAATCAACCTGGTTGCTTTTGGAGATATATATTACTCGTAGCTAATGTTTCCAGAATCCATGTGTGGCCAACACTATCAAAAGGACTTCTGGCTATAAATTCAAACCAATCCAAGTCTCTACTGTTAGCGCTCTGAAGATCACAAACCGATATTTACAACCATATCACTCTTTTTAAGAACCATTTTCCGATGGATTTTTTTCCTGACTGGTCTTTATGGTTTCCTATAATAACATCGCTAAGATATAACAGGACACGGATCTGTAGTTTTTTGTGGTTTGATATTCTGCCAGTCTTTCGGACTAAAATGGGTTTTTCTTTTGGAGAGTAATTTTATTGTTATTTCGAATTCTTTTAGTAAATGGTTGAATATCTCTAAAAGAAATTTGTCGGCATTTGCCAAATATTTCACTCAAAAGTCTGGGACATGCTCCGATTGTTCGTATCCTGTAGATTCTGCTTAGCGATATTTCGTCTGTCTTTACCTTTTGAGTTCAAATTCTACCGAGGTCGACTTTACCTTTCATCCTTTCGGGGTCTATAAATTAAGTACCAGTTGCTTACTGGGATCGATCTAATCGACTGGCCCCATCCCTCAAAACTTCTGGCTTTGTGCCTAGAGTAGAAAAGGATATTTCGTCACGCTCTTAACGTTCTGAGTTCAAATTATGCCGAGGTCAGCTTCAATTATAACTTTTTTTCAGGCTCGATAAAATAAATACCACTCAAGAACTTGGATCTATGTAATTTACTTACCCCTCACCTAAAAAAAACTGGTGGCTCTATGTCCTTATTAAAGGTGGTGAGCTTAGATAATCTTTAGCGTATCAGCCAATATGCTTAAGAACATTTCTATGGCTCTTTTGCTCTGAGTTCAAATATTAGCGATATCGACTTTGCCTTTTTATACTTTCAGATCGAAAAATAAGTACCATTTAGCAATAGGCGACGCGACGTAATCGAATTCTCACCCGTAAAATTTGCAGGCCTTGTGCCAAAATTTGAAACCACTTAACACTCGACAAGCTTAACATAATCATTAACATACCGGACAAAAAAACTTACGGTATTTCTGTCAGGCTTTTAAGTTTTGACTTCAATTCCGCTGAGTTTTTTAGGGGGTCGATAAAATAAGTACTAGTTGAACAATGGGATCGATGAAATGAATTAGTGCCCTCCACCAAAGTTTGAAACCCTGTGTCTATGGCACAGAAGATCATGCATTAAGATGTCAAATTGATTCGTTTGCTTCTTTCCAATGTTATTTGAATGAACACGAGAAATATTTTTATCGTAGTGTTTTGGGGGTTTTATTTCTGGCCCTATTCATCCTCCACAACATTTTGTTTATCATTTTTAAGATTTGTATACATTTTGCCTCTTTTCAAATGAATGAGAATGGGGTGCCAAGTGTTGGATTGTCACATAACTTCGTTGTGTGTGTGTTTTTTTTTCACCAATTTATTTAAATGCTTTTATTTGAATTAGCCAAAATATTACAGTCATGAATACAAGCGACCGAGATGAGCACCTCCATATCATTTCTAGAGTGTTTTTTACTTGATAAGGTGTGTATCTTGGAGATCAGGGAGTCTGAAGTATATACATTCGTGTATATTCGTGTATATATACGATGAGCTAATTTCAGTTTCTACTTACGAAATCCATTTAGGTCGAGACCATAGTAGAAGAAACTTGATCGAAGTATCTTACTGTGGGACTTGTTTCAGTCAGTCATTTGACTGCGGCCATGCTGGAGCACCGGCCTTTAGTCGAGCAAATCGACCCCCGGGATTATTCTTTGTAAGCCCCGTACTTATTCTATCGGTCTCTTTTGCCGAACCGCTAAGTAACGGGGACGTAAACACACCAGCAATCGGTTGTCAAGCAATGCTAGGGGGAACAAACACAGACACACAAACATATACACACGCACTTATATATAATACATATTACGACAGACTTCTTTCAGGTTTCCGTCTACCAAATCCACTCACAAGGCATTGGTCGGCCCAGGGCTATAGCAGAAAACTCATGCCCAAGATGCCACGCAGTGGGACTGAACCCGCAAACGTGTGGTTGGTTAGCTAGCTACTTACCACACAGCCACTCCTGCGCCTATATATATATATATATATATATATACGGTGCATCAGCATGGCCGCAGCTCTGAGCTGGATCTTTCTCATTTGTGAAGCCATGTTTCTCTCAATTTTTCCTACTGAACCAAAACAATTTGAAACTTCGTATACTGGTAGAATGTGTCAAAAGTAAACTTAATTGTAACCAGAATGAAAACGGAATTGTAACTTCTAAGTTTAACATTGTTTAATAATTAGAATTTTGACCAATGTATTCCGTCATTCGGCTTCATATTATTACTTTACTCCGTCTCGACCACCAATTTCGTGACGTAGTAACCATGTGGTACTGAAATGTAAACAAACTATTTTCGAGTGAATACTCGGTGTTGTATGTGTATCTGTATGTATGGTGTGTAAATGCTATGTGGGTGTGTGTGGTGTGTGGTATCTAGGTGTGTGTGTATCTATGTGGGTGTGTATCTATGTGTGTGTGTGTGTGTATGTAAAACTATAACGATGTTAATTTTTTTCGAGTGAATACTCGGTGTATGTGTAT
>NW_021831488.1:0-3006 GCF_006345805.1 Octopus sinensis | reverse complement strand
ACATCAACCTCACGGCTTATCTGCAATCTGTTTTTCTGTCATCGTGTTCTGACCGTATCTTTATAGTTTATTTAGGTGAGGTTTGCTTATTACAGTGGATATCAGTTTTACTCTACAACTTTTGATTTGTAGTAAAGACGTTCTGTCTTTTCTACAAATCTAAAGACTTGTTTCATACGAATATGAGTTTCATTCAATCACCTGCCAAATATTTAATCATTTAATTCTTAAAAAGCGTAAATCCTCATATTATCATCTTTAGGCGAAACTGTGTTCCTCAATATTAAAATGATCTAGCTCCTCAGAGTAAATATATCTGCTTAGATTTAACGCACCGCAGAAGAAAATATTCCACGAAATATTCTGTGGTATAATCCAATATATACTTTAAATGTGAGAATATATGTAGCTAAAGAGTTTCAAACTTCCATTTCTCTTCATTTTGCAACCAACCGCGAAATCACAAAAATAATTATTTTGATGAAGATTAGCTAATCTTCATGTAAATACTTTCCAAATTTCATTATCGTTTACTATACAAAAGAATTATATAACGCAAAATTTTCGCCTTCTCCATTTATCTGTAAATGTAATGACCCTATGAACTGAGCAGTTGATGAAGACGTTGTTGTATATTATTCCAGTATACATCTCCAGCGCTGTTCTCAGTCAAATGTTTACACAGAGTTCATTGAACATTAATAAGTAGCCTCTACAAAAGCATAAGCACTCGTTTATTTATACACACGAGATATCTACGACAGTCTCATCCAAATATATTTCGTTCTCTCCCACAAACTCAGGACACTTGGTCTATATTTTACGATAGGCAGTGAGCTGGTAGAATCGTTAGCACACTGGTAAAAATGCTTCGTAGCATTTCCTCCGGCCCATTATGCTTTGAGTTCAAACTCCACAGATGTCTGTGTTGCCTTTTATCTTTTAGGAGCTGATAAAACAAGTACAAGTTGAGCACTGGAGTTGATATACTTGATTGTCTCTCCTCTCAAAACTGCTTATAGTAGAAAGAATTATAACGGTTTCAAATTTTGGCACAAGTCCTGGAGGAAGAGGTTTAAACGTGCTGTATATATCTTATACATTAAGTTCTGCCATGCAGTTGGCCGCTAATTTTTGGCCATGTGGGTGGTCTGCATTTGGGGATCAATTTTGTCTCTGCCAGAGCTAATCAGTGTGGTATTCTACGGTTCCCAATGAAAGCTTGCTGGTACAGATTGATAAGATATGGTCGGTAGAATGTTATATTCTTGTACCAATAACCAACAATCAAGTCTTTTCCAGGTGCTTTTCCGTCTTGGAGTTTCTAGATCAGAATTGCAAAAGTTTCACCATCAATGGTGTATGTCTTGCATGTAATACAGGAGCAATAACTTTTTCGGATTTCCTCCAGCCACAGAGCGTCTTGCTTAAATTTCTTCTCTTCACTCCATATTTTCCTCCAGACGAAATCTCGTGAAAGAGCTTCCGTGATGATTACTATTCCCCTCTCATCTCTCTGTATACTGGAGCCTGGTTGCGATTTAATGTTTTGTTTATTGTTCTTCTCTCAGTTATTTTCTTCTGATGTCAGAGTTTTCCAATGACAGCTTTTAGCTCCAGATTGAGGGTAATCAGTTTGCAAGTGAGTGTCTTCTTTTCGCTGTCTCCAACATCATTTCTATCTCCTCCTTTACTTTCTGTTGGTGAGACGTATAGTTATTTGTTTGTTTGCATGCAATAAGCATCATTACATCACTGATGGTCTTCCGTAAACCTGTGATCTTTTTCTCTGTCTTCAAAACCCATGATGTTATTTCGTTTTGTTTACTTTTTGAATATCATAGTAATGGCTAGAGAATACAGACAGGCGTTAATCTGCCAGTACGTGGGTTCATCACACCAATTCCGTTAACAGCTTTTAATACCGTAACTGGTGTATTTTTTACTTACTTAGGTAGAGAATATTCTCTCCTCGAGAGAATACTTCAAAACCAAAGTTATTTTTTTCTCAGAAAATTTCCGTAAGAGCACATTTCACCGGCATATGTATGTATGTATGTATGTATGTATGTATGTATGTATGTATGTATGTATGTATGCATGTATGCATGTATGTATGTATGTATGTATGTATGCATGTATGTATGTATGTATGTATGCATGTATGTATGTATGTATGTATGTATGCATGTATGTATGTATGCATGTATGTATGTATGTATGGATGGATGTATGTATGTATGTATGTGTGTATGTATGTATGTATGCATGTATGTATGTATGTATGTATGTATGTATGTATGTATGTGTGTATGTATGTATGTATGCATGTATGTATGTATGTATGTATGTATGTATGCATGTATGTATGTATGTATGTATGTAAGTATGCATGGATGTATGTATGTATGTATGTATGTATGCATACATACACCTTCGGAACACCTTCGCGGAACACCTTCGTGACATCCACCTTGCGAACGACACACCGGTCTCACGCCATTTCCGCTCCACCGGTCACTCCTTGCAACACCTATCTGTGTTCGGTTTGTCCTTACACAGAGGCCATCCGGATTCCCGTTTGCGCCGTGAACAGGAATTAATCTTCTCTCTTCGCTCTTATACGCCATTTGGTCTCAACTCTCCCCCCCTCCTCATCTAACCCCCCTCTCCCCCTCCTCACCTATCCTTTCCCCCCGACCCCTACTTCTTCAATCCTTCATCCTTTCACCCCTACTCCCCTTCCCTTCTTCCCTCTTTCTCCCTCCCTCCTTCGCTCTTCCCCTTTCCCTCTGCTCCCTCACTCCCCCTCCTCCCTCTTTCCTCCTCCTCCCCCTCTCCCCCCTCCTCCCCCTCCTCTCCTCCTCCCCCTTCTCCCCCCTCCTCTCCTCACTAACCACACGACTTCACACATCACATCATATATGATGTGCCATACTAATACATACACCAACTAATACATACTAATACGTACTAATACATACTAATACATACACCAACCCTATA
>NW_021831487.1:0-2698 GCF_006345805.1 Octopus sinensis | reverse complement strand
AGCTGTGAGAGAGAGGATAGGAGAGAGAGCATGTGTGTGTATGTGTGTGTGTTGTATACTTGTGTATGGTTCTGTATGGGTGCGTGTGAATCCGTGGGTTGTATGTGTGGTAATTTGTGCGAATGCGGTGTGTGCATGCGTATGTATAAGCGCCTATATGTATATATGTATGTCATACATATATGTGTGTTTGAGTGTGTGTATATGTTTGTGTGTGTGTGTGTTTGTGTGTTTGTGTGTGTGTGTGTGTTTATGTACGGGGTTTGTGAAACGTAGATGGGGATGGTGGGGTGGGAAGATGTGAAAAATAAACAGATTTGTGGTTTGTTTCGTTCCGGTGTATATTTAAAGGACGAAGTGGTGGGAAAAGATGGCGGACTAGAATTAAGCAGATTGTAAGGACAATGGTTGAAGCGTGAGTAGGAGGGAGAGTAGGAGAAAGAGGAATACAGAGGGTGATAAAGGAGAAAACTGAGAATACGATATGGAGAGACAGGGGTAGGAGGAGAGCTAGGGGGATTAGAAGAGGAAGAGGTGAGGGTCATTATGGAGAGTATCGAATGAAGGATGGAGGGCAGAGAGCCTGGCGAAGAAGGTGTGTGTGAAGGAGGGCAGAAGGATCAACAAACAACGCGGTTTGTCACTGACGGGTCTCAGTGATGGATCTTAGTGCTTAGAAAATAGGGGGATTGAGACGAAGAGGAGGACGAGTGGGGTGGTATGGATAGGGGGTAAATGGAAGAGAGATAGTGAGAGAGAGAAGTATGGGAAAAGAGGGGTCGACGGAGAGGGACAAGAGAGAAGGCATGAGAAAGATACAGAAGGAATAGGATTGGACAAAAGGAGGGGGATACAGAGAAAAAGAAGAGGACACGAAAGGGTGATATGGAGAGAGAGGAGAAGAAGAGATATATGGGGGGGAGGAGGAGAAATGAAAACGATGAGTAGAGGGTAGATGAAAGAAATACAAGAGGGAGAAATAGAGAAGCAAACGAGAGAAATATGGAGAGAAATGTGGTGTGGTAGAGAGAGAGAGAGAGAGAGGGAATGGGATTGAGGTGGGGAGGGTGTTGGTAGTTGGTTGTGATTAGGCTGATCGTTTGTGTATGTGGCGGTGGCGGGGTAGTGGCGGTGGCGGCGGTAGTGGCGGTGGCGGCGGTAGTGGTGGTGGCGGCGTGAAAGAGGGTAAGAGAGAAACAGAGACAAAGAGAAAGAAAGAAAGGAAGAAAGAAAGAAAGAAAAAAACGAAAGGAAGAAAAGAAATATTAGTCAGGAAGAAGAAAGAAAGAAACAGAAAATACAGAGAATGAAAAATATTGAGAGAGAGAGAGAGAGTGAGTGAAAGAGGAATTGTGAGAGTAAATAGAAAGAGAGAAGTAGAAGAAATAGAGGAAAACAAAACATTAACAACTTGTGTGTGTGTGTGTGTATAAATATGTATATGTGCGTTTATGCATGTGTGTGTATGTGAGCAAGAAAGAGGAAAGGGAGAGAGATGTACTTGATTTTAGCCCCGAGTCAAACTCAGCTGAGCATTTACAAGGCTTTGATCGGTGTGGGATTGTGGCCGGAGACACTTGTGCAAGATGCCACGCTGTGGGACTGAACCCGGAACCACGTGGCTGGGAAGCAAACTTTTTTTACCACACAGACACGCCTGCGCCTACTTCATTAACTCCATGGTACTTGGTGCAGTATCTGTGTAAGGGATATCATGCAAATCACAAACAGCAATGGCGACAGACTGCCCCCCTGAAATATTGTTCTTTGTTCCTTCTCGAGCCATGCCTGGCACATAAGGACCGGTTTCCTGGTTTCCTTGGCGTATAGGTTCCCCACCTGGACGGGACGCCGGTCCGTCGCAGGTGAGCTGCAAGATGCAGGAGGAAAGAGTGAGAGAAAGTTGTAGCGAAAGAGTCAGCAGAAGTTCAGCATTATCTTCTGCTGGAGCCGTGTGGAGCTTAGGTGTTTCGCTCATAAACACACTCATCACCCGGTCTGAGATTCGAACTCGCGATCCCTCGACCGCGAGTCCGCTGCTCTAAACACTAGGCCATGTGCCTCTCCTGATATTAACCTTCGCCAGAAATTCCCCACAGTTCTTCTGTGATTTGATAAAATTCAAATACTATCAGAGAGTCAAGACTATTGAAAAGGTTGCAAGACGCAACGGAAATTTTAGGAAAATGAAATAAGTGGAAATTTTACCGGTGAGTGTGTTATATTATAAATGACTCTCCCCAGACACAACATACTATCAGAGACCTGTACCAACTAAAAAATATCTAAAATCCAGGAGGGGAGACCATGTCATGAGCTTTCTTATTATCGATCCACACCAAACCCAGATTAATACGTCACTTCTTAGAGTCATTCAACATCGTTCTGTCTATCAGAAGTTGATCTTTTGTCCTTCGGCTTTTCCTCCAGCATCCCTTCTGTTCCAATGTCATTAATTTCAAGGTAACGATACATACAATTAGATACAATTTCCGTTATCAACTTCCACATCAGGGGTAGGCAGGAGATGGTCCGTTAGTTATCCACTGCATAAACGTTACCGGAATCCTTTTAGCAAAGAACCGTTTTTCTTGGGATCACCCACTTCGCAATTTCCATCCCGTTGTTGATCATTTCCTCCATTTGCGTAACTATTCTTTCGTGTAATGGTGGGAATTCTATCAACCAGCACCCTTCT
>NW_021831486.1:0-3024 GCF_006345805.1 Octopus sinensis | reverse complement strand
TAATCGGTTTGTCTGTCCTTGTTTGTCCTCTCTGTGTTTACCCCTTGTGGGTAGTAAAGAAATAGGTATTTCGTCTGTCTTCTTGTTCTGATTTCAAATTCTGCGGAAGTCGACGTTGCCATTCATCCTTTAAGGGTCGATAAATTAAGTACCAGTTACGCAGTGGGGTCGTTGTCATTGACTTAATCCATTTGCCTGACTTTGTTTGTACCCTCTATGTTTAGCCCCTTGTGGGCAATAAAGAAATAAGAAACATTTGCACGCCGGGCGAAATGCTTAGCAGTATTTCGTTTGCCGCTACGTTCTGAGTTCAAATTCCGCCGAGGTCGACTCTGCCTTTCATCATTTCAGGGTCGATTAAATAAATACCAGTTACACACTGGGGTCGATATAATCGACTTAATCGGTTTGTCTGTCCTTGTTTGTCTCCTCTGTGTGTTTGTAGTCTTGTTGTTATGAGGCCCACGATTACCTTGTCTTTCAAGTACTTCGTTTGAGAATCGAACGGACATGTTTTGCTGCATCATCTTTGCAGCTCTTCAAAAGATCATTTAACTCTCTTTCCCGACATGCCGAGATATAGATGCATGAAAGGTCACTGACGGAATTATAAATAAAATTACTCCAAGCACAACGTATTTGCATAACAGTACAAAATTAACTGCTTAGCAATGATTACTAGACTAGCAAGCAACACAGCGTGGCTTATGAATAAATTAGGCCCTTGGAAGTCTAATTTCACAACGAGACAACATACTTATTGATATGACTCTGTATATATTTATTTATTCATAAGCCACACTGTGTATAGCTATTTTAATAATGAAGACAAATATGTTCAGAGAGATACGCTGTTTTGTTTTCGCTTATTATCTCCTTGCTTTAATATTAGGTCAAATAAGTCCTCTAATTGTGTCACGGAATGGTGAAGAGTGCGCGCCGAATATTATCTTAATGGTCTGGCACAGTAAGATTCTTCATGTTATTGGGTTACTTTCAATGATTAGCTTATGATGAGGTATATTGATTTTTTTTTCACGATTGGCACGATGATTAATCAATTGTCCGTTTGAATTGTCTCCTCTGTGTGTGAGTGCGTGTGTATGTGTGCGTGCGTGTATGCGTGTGTGAGTGTATGTGTGTGTGTGTGTATTTGTGTGTAGTGTGTGTGTGTGTGTTGTGTGTGTGTCTGATACTTAGCTGTATTCACACCGGAAGGATTTCGACAATGATGGTCTAAACGAAATTAAATACTTTTAAGCCTCTTATACACAACACATTATCTATTTTTATAGTTATCATGGTTATTATTATCATTATTATCATCATCATCATCATCATCATTATTATCATCATCATTATTATTATTGTTATTATATTATTATTATTATTATTATTATTATTATTATTATTATTATTATTGTTATTATTATTATTGCTTGAAATAGCAGTTCATGCTATTTAAAGTGACACTGGAGTACAAATATACGAAGCCTTGTATACCCATCATGACTACCCGTCCGATAAGGGTACACCAGGCACATGTATCACGACCATATGTGCGCGACATGGTGACCTCATATCAAAATAAAAAGCATATGACGTTGCAGGGGGAGAGGAGCAGTTAGAATTTTCTTGAAGTTGAGTAGCCCATCCAGCTCAAGATGTCCCTGAATAAGGTTTATTTAAGGATGTTGAAAGAAACACCCATATTTCCGGATGTGAATTGTCCAAACCCCAAAGAATTTCCTCTCAACACATGGCTATGACGCGCCGCACCACCCCTCCACTATGTCTGCTCGTGGTCAGAGATGCACATATCGGCAACCACCAAGGGACATGCTCAACTGGTTAAGGTCAAACAAATGGCAAGTAAATCTACGGTATTTTAGGTCGACTTTGCCTTTCATCCTTTCGGGGTCGATAAATTAAGTACCAGTTACGCACTGGGGTCGATGTCATAGACTTAACCCCTTTGTCTGTCCTTGTTTGTCCTCTCTGTGTTTAGTCCCTTGTGGGCAGTAAAGGAATAGGTATTTCGCCCATCGCTACGTTCTGAGTTCAAATTCCGCTGAGGTCGACTTTGCCTTTCATCCTTTCGGTGTAGATAAATCAACTACAAGTACTGGGGTTCATCTAATCGACTGCCTCCTCCCCCAAATTTCGGGTATTGTGCCCAGAGCACAAGAGAACATATTCCATCTCGAGTCTTGTAAACTTTCCTATGTATTTTAAATAAGCAGCAGGGGGTAATTTGAAGGAAATTTGGCTGTTATTGTTAGCAGATAAAGCGATAGTGTAGATACCTATCTGGTTCGTTCGGCAGAGTTGAAATTCTTACCGTGGGTACAAACTTTCTTTTTGGTAGGAGCGGGGGAGGGTGAAGTCGATTAACACCAAAATAATATTCTAAATATAAATAAGTATATTTATAATTATAAAGAAGTCTCTGGATAGATGAAACCACGAGAGATGGGAAATTTGATCTCAGTGACAACAATAACTGCTGCTACTACTACTACTACTACTACTACTACTGCTGTTGCTGCTGCTGCTGCTGCTTCTATGTACTTTTAATGTTGTATGGGTTTAGAGTATGGCCCAGTGGTTAGGGCAGCGGACACGCGGTCGTAGGATCGCAGTTTCGATTACCAGACAGAGCGTTGTGAGTGTTTATTGAGCGAAAACTTCTAAAAATTCTCCACGACTTATTCTTTGCAAGCCTTCTACTTATTCTATCGGTCTCTTTTGCAGAACTGCTAAGTGCCGGATACGTAAACACACCGAATCGATTTGTCGAGCAATGTTAAGGGGACAAACACAGACACACAATTCTACACACACACACACACACACACACACATATATACACACCCACACACATACACACACACACACACACCACATATATATATATATATATTTATATATATATACGAGGGGCTTCTTACAGTTTCCATCTACCAAATTCACTCATAAGGCTTTGGTGGGCCCGGTACCATAATAGAAGACACTTATATATAT
>NW_021831485.1:0-3002 GCF_006345805.1 Octopus sinensis | reverse complement strand
GACAGTTACTCAGACTTTCACGGTATCGTTGGTCAGAAAGTTGTGACTAGAACTGTATGATTATACAACTGTCTGACGAACGGTAAGCTTGAAACTGTGGAACTGTTTGTGAAGACTTTTTTCGGCTTTAATAAAACCTTAGGATTCGAGTATTAATTTTTTCACCTTGTTTTTGCATTTATGCGCTTACCTTGTATGCGTGTGTGTGTGTATGCGTGTATACATACACACACACACACGTGTGTGGTTATATATATATATAATATATATATATATTATATATATCTATATATATATATATATACATATATATACTTTAATTTTAAGCAGCAGAAAATTCAACAAAATCTGTTACTCTGAGTTTCTCGTTGCCGTTCGTCAGACAGTTTTTGCTAGAAAACTGTCTGACGAACGGCAACGAGAAACTCAGAGTAACAGATTTTGTTGAATTTTCTGCTGCTTAAAATAAAGCATATTACGCTACTACCATGGTATTTGAGTACTCTTTTTTCCACCTTGTTTCACATTTATGTGTTTACTCCGGTATATATATATATATATATAATATATATATATATATAATATATATCTATATATATATATATAATAGCATATATATATTATAGATGAATATGCATAGAAATATGTATAGGTGTGTTGGTGTGTGTGTTAATAGAGCATAATTAAGGGTAAATAGTATGGTTCCATTGAGACCATGTATGCATTACGTGGTGGAGAGAGAAAGGGAAAATGAGTGAGGGAAGCGGGGAGAAAAGGAGAGGAAGGAAGAGACAAAGAAATTAGGAGAGAGAGAGAGAGAGAAAGAGAGAGAGAGGCGGGTGAAGGAGTGGGGAAATCCTGATGCAGATGGCGTGAGTTTCATTTCTTTCCGCTTCCGAGATGAAACCAGATCCAGAGCTTCATTAATCTGTCACACAGGATTTACACCTGATAAATGACGACACTAAATCAGAGTTGCATAGTCTCGTAGAATCTCTTGTGTTCCTTACACATTGTCATCGAATATTCTCTGGTCAACAATTATGTGTCTCAAGTTCTCTCTGTTTCTGTGCCTCCGTCTGTGAGCAGTTAAGAATGACGACAACGTACGGTTGAAATGCTTGAAATTCGCTTCGTAATCAACAGTTGCGGCAGCTTTTGGATCCCACTGCATCGTACAAATGCCTTCTAGATGGTACTCCGTCAGTTACGACGACGAGGTTTCTAGTTGATCCGATAAACGGAACAGCTTGCTCGTGAAATTACCATGCAAGTGGCTGAGCACTCCACAGACACGAGTATCCTTAACGTAGTTCTCAGGGAGATTCAGCGTGATACAGAATGTGACAAGGCTGGCCCTTTGAAATACAGAGTACTACTCATTTTTGCCCGCTGAGTGGACTGGAGCATCGAGAAATAAAGGGTCTTGCTCAGTAAGCACAACGCGCCACCGGGAATCGACCTCACGACTCTACGATTGTGAGCCGAACACCCACAAGCACTAAGCTACGCGCCTTCACACAAGTGCATTCGTCTTATCTTCGAATCGAAACAAGGTCTTGTGAACTAAATATGACGACTGAGATTGGTTAAAAGATATTCGCCCAATGTACCAGGTGATAGGATTGAACCCGGAATCTTGTGATTCTGAAGCGAAATTCTTAATTATGGCTACTGGTTAAATACTTCGCTTCGCAGTTACGAGGAGCTGGGATCGACCTCATTGTGTGACAACTCGGACAAGTATTTTCTATCCTTGTCGTCTCGTGTCGACTCAACGCTTGTGAGTGACGGAAGCAGCCTGACCGAATGGTGAAGAGGTTCAGTTCGCAATTACCAGGACCTGGGTTCAACTCCACTCTCGTGCTCATTCCACCCTTGTGAGTGAAACTGGGCTAATGGACGACCTCGTGTGGCAATCTGTACGATAGTCTCTAACTGAAACGGATTTCGTCTTTCCGACCAGAGGTCGCCTCTCAATTACAAACCACAACCCTAATCCATTACAGACTTCATATTTATTTACACGTAAAATTCACACTTTGTCTTCAACGCATGCATTCTACGTTTCTCTGCAATATGATTCTATACATACCCCGTTTCTAATATATACCCCGTTTTTACAAATATCTTTCCAGATGAGCTACTTATTATCATCATATAGATCGGTCATAGTTTGTTTATACTCTCTCTTTTACTCTTTTACTTGTTTCAGTCATTTGACTGCCGCCATGCTGGAGCACCGCCTTTAATCGAGCAACTCGACCCCGGGACTTATTCTTTTGTAAGCCCAGTACTTATTCTATCGGTCTCTTTTGCCGAACCGCTAAGTAACGGGGACATAAACACACCAGCACCAGTTGTCAACAACCGATGATAGGGGACCTGTATATGTATAAGTGTATATATGTATATATGTGTGTGTGTGTGTAAGTGTGTGTGTGTGTGTGTGTGTGTGTGTGTGTGTGTACGACGGGTTTCTTTCTGTCTCCGTTTACTAAATTTTTTCACAAGGCTTTTGTTGACCCGAAGCTATAGTTGAAGACATTTGCGCAAGGTGCTGTGCGGTGCTGTGGGACCGAACCCAAGACCATATGGTTGGGGAGCAAGCTTCTTACCACGCAGCCATATTGTGGCCCATAAAGAAATTGAAAATAATTCATAAAGTCCTGCGGGCTTTAATTAAGATATAAGTGGTACTCCGTCACTTACGACGACGAAGGTTCCAGTTGATCCGATCAACGGAACAGCCTCCTTGTGAAATTAACGTGCAAGTGGCTGAGCGCTCCACAGACACGCGTATCCTTAACGCAGTTCTCAGGCTAGCTCTTTGAATTACAGGTAGAACTCATCTTTGACAGCTAAATGGACTGGAGCAACGTAAAATAAAGCATTTTGCTCGAGCACACAAGGCGCCGCGGGGAATTGAACTCGCGACTTTACGATCGTGAGCCAAATAACACCTAACCACAAAACCACGCACCTTCACATGATTGAAATAT
>NW_021831484.1:0-2989 GCF_006345805.1 Octopus sinensis | reverse complement strand
TATGCACGCGCGTAAGTGTATGGCTTCTAAAGCAGTCTTCAGAAAGGAACCAACTTTCACCACCTTTGTCAATTTCGTGTAAAATACATATGAACTTCCAGAAATGATATCTTAAAAATTCAATTTAATTCAATTTATTTCATTTTGTTTTCCCTTCTCTTTCAGCATGACTAGATTGCCTGTTAAAACGAGTGAAACCGGTATGACTTTTGATGAGAATGTAAATACATTTTTGTATTCGTGATAAAAATTCTCATAGCCTTTCCTTCTAGTTTTTTGGCATAAATTTACTCTTTTATTTCTTTCAACCATTGGATTGCAGTCATGATGGGGCATCGCTTTGAAGGATTTAGTCGAAAAAAATCAACCCCAGTTCTTAATTCTTTTTTCAAAGACTGGTACATACTTATTCTGTTGGTCTATTATGCTAAACAGCTAAGTTACGGCGACGTAAACAAACTATCACCGGTTGTCAAGCGGTGGTGAAGAAAATACCTGTCTAACAAATCCACTCACAAAATTTTGGCTCAAGGTGTGGGGCAACCGAGAACCATGTTGTTGGCTAACAAACTACTCACCACACATTGACACATGCATATATGTACATATGCATTTGTGTGTGTGTGTGTGTGTGTGTGTGTGTGTGTGTGTGTGTGTGTGTGTGTGTGTGCATGCATGTGTTCGTGTTCGTGCGTGTTCGTGTGTGGCATACGGCTCACTGTCTTAAGACTAAGCCTTGAAACATACGGCATGGCTTTAATTCTGGTATTTAACCCCCAGGTAGATCATGGCCGTCCTTGCCAAAATAATAGTTATTCCAGTAGCGACCACCCAATTTTGACACATGGTACATCACGGACAACATCACCCAATAATTTACTATGCTCCCCCTTCTTACAATATTATTTTGCATTTGACTCGACGGAGATTTCATTACTTCTGGGTGTACGAGCGACCCTCGACCCAGAGCTGAACTGCTTTTGATCTCTAATCTGCTTGTTCCGGATTGACACAGGGCTAACCAAGAGCACATTCTTATCTTTATAGTTTTAATGCCAAGGCTTTACTGCAAGAAATGATCTCGCAGTTGAATCTAGGCTGCCGGTTTCGATTCTTAGTTGTTGTTTTTTTCTTGTTTTTGTTTCAACTAATTATCTTAACTGACTAGACTAATAACCTTGAACAAAGCCCCAATGTCATTTGTTGCACGTTCTCTCTCTCTCTCTCTCTCACTCTCTCTCTCTTTCTCTCTCTTTCATTCATTCTTTCTCCGTCTCTTTGTCTCTCCCTCTCCTTTTCTCACTCCTTGTCTAAAGAGCAATGGTAATTTTTTTCTAATCTAAGAAATCAATTTACTGACAATAAAGATATGTGTATATAAATGTATACTTGTATGCATGTATATATAAGAGTATATATATACATACACCACAACATATATATATATATATTTATAAATATATATGTACATATATATATATATATATATATACATTATATATAATATATCATATATGTACACACACACATACACACACACACACACATATATATATATATATATATATATATATATATATAGTATAGTGTGGTGTGAATATATGCCTGTCTATGTATAATGATGGCACATGATGAGAGCTGTGCAGAAATATTAATGAATTAATTATAAATGAGAAGGAAATGGTGTAGTTTAGCGAACCAACTCATTAGGCGTTGTAGTGATATTATTATCACTGTTGATACACCCAGCGTAGCTCTAACTTCAGAACATATCAATATTCTGACATTTGTCACCCACTAAAGTGTTTTTCACACCTAATAACATTTACAAATAAACAAACCAATGAAAAGTTCGCAGTGACTTGCCAGATATATGTTGTCTACGAGTAAAACGTCCGTCTGAAGTTTGAATGTGTTTTGCACTAATTCTATTGAAGCATTGGACAGGGAACGGCTTTCACCTTTCAGAGACTTGGCAGTCGACAGAAAGCTGTAAGAGAAAGAGAGACAGGTAGACATACTCACACTAGTTTCGTTACCAAGAACTGAAACCGTGGTCTACATGCTTCTTTCCATTGTTTTTGGAATTTGCGCTTAGAAAGTATATGTTCGACCCCCATTTTAGGTGTGCTGTAAGGTTTTATGTTCCATCACAGGGTTCAGCTCTTGTGCGGTATGGCAGCTTGTGAGACTCAATGACCCCGAGAACTATGCCAGTGGTGCGTGACTTTTTGTAAGGGCTTCTCGTACTGGATAAGTCAATGGACAGAGGTCAAGCAAATATGAAACACCGCTTATCAGGAACAAAAGTATGCTTGTGGAGGATTAAAAAAAAAAGAAAATAGTTACAGAATCATGGACAGCAACTCAAAACCAAAACGATTCTTTAGGGGTGAAATTTGAAAGGATTTTTTTAAATCCTTGCAATTGGGGTAAGCGAAGCAAAATATTTATTGCCGACCAGGCAAGTTTGCAATGTCCTCCAGGAACATAAGATCAGTTAGTAGACCAGAGCTCTTACTATGCTACCATCAATATTTTAATTTTTTTCTCCTTCCTATTCACCAAGGTATTCCCTCCAAAATGAGTACCAATCGAGTATTATAGTCAATGTAATCGAATAGAACCTCCTTGTAAAATTGCTGGCCTTGTGCCAAAATTCGAAAACACACGAGGGGCTACTGAAAAGTTCTCGGCTTTAAAAGTACCGGAAAAGGCCTGGTTGGAGACCCAACCTTCCGAGTTCTTTTACAAGGTTTTAATAAAACTGAAGGGCCACTGCAATGAGTGTGTGACCCTGAGAGGAGAATATGTTGGATAAAATCATAATTAACTGATTCTCCTGTATTTTCTTTTACATGAAGCCAAGACCTTTTCGGTACCTCTCGTATTGTCTTTCATCCTGTCGGGGTCTAAAATTAAGTACCAGTTGAATACTGACGTCGAGGAAATCGATCTATCCCATCCCCTAACAAAAAGAAAACAAAAA
>NW_021831483.1:0-2957 GCF_006345805.1 Octopus sinensis | reverse complement strand
CATACATACATACATACATACATACATTCATCCATACATTCATCCATACACACACATACATACATAATACATACATACACACATACATACATGCATACATGCATACATACATACATACATACATACATACAAGAATAATATAACACAAGAACAGAAAATAGCAGGCTTTAACAGCAAACGCTACGTTTATTGGGTTTTTAAGTTGCTGACTTTACATCTCTATATCATTATATAAGTGTGTTCTTTAGAATTACTATATAATTAAATATTTTTCAGCAACCGCTCTGTGTGGGTGCTTCGTCAAGCGAATTTAATTGAATTTCCTCATATATACCATGCCTATTACTCTACTCTAATCTCTTTATCAGATTCCGCACAACACATGTTGTTGTAGAGATAACAAAAAGATATACAAAAGTAATAACGCAATAACAATACCATTAATATATATATATAAAACCTTATGAGTTGATTTGGTAGATGGAAACTGAAAGAAGCTAGTCGTATATATATATGTATACATATTTCATATATAAAATCCGTTCTGTCTGTCTGTCTGTGTGTCTTCTAGGATCTCGGGCATCTTCCATCTGATTGTGGTCAAATTTGATATGTAGATACCGATGGTATCAGGCCGTATATAAGTCTTGAAAACATTACAAAAATCGATTCCAGGTGAGAATGCGATCGATAAAGCCGTGGGAACGTGCATTTGTACGCGCAAGTACATCAGCTATTGCGATCGATACTACGTTGCTTTGATACTAAGTTGTTTTGAGAAAATTTGGTTTAAATGTTTGACAACTCAGCACCGTCCATTAAACGGGGTGGAGTGGGGTGGGGGCGTTTTGCTCATATATATATATATATAATTTGCAAATCGATCAAGTGTAACGCTACAGCGTTATATGCATCTGCATATCGAACTTTGGGGTCTTATTTATCGTATATTTATATATTTATCTATAAATATATAAAGTATCTGATAAAAGTCAATATTCAATTTTGGGGGATTAATCAATATGTAAGTATTCTATTTCAGATAATTCAAAAATAACCTAATGAGTATATCTGACAGTAAACACATGGTATCACTTTGCACATCACGAAATAATACTTGAAGGATATAACCGAAATTACCAGCTGGGTATATAATATGCTTCATTAATTATATCATAAATTAGTTAATATTATATTTATTAAATATGAAGGAACTACACGGTTTCAGTATTGGAAGATTGCAATATATATATATATATATATATATATATATAATATATATATTAATATCTATATATATATTAATATATGTAATATATACCCACTGTATACCAATACATATACATATATAAATAAATATATGCAATCGTCAGATTTACAATTATTCCAACATATCTCAGGTTCTATTTTCAAATATTATATATCTAATTTTACATCCCTTTAAAAATAACCACTACAATTAAGCATTAAAGATTAAAAATTACGAATTAAAAGTTAAGAAAAAAAATTATACTTTGTAATATTAAGAATTAAAATTTATAAATTATACATTATAAATATGAATTAGTATATACATCAATCATGTAAAATCAAGTATATGTCAAATACAGAATGTGAGATATAAGATTAAACATCAGAATAAAAATGTCTGTGTTTAAATGTGATATACAACAAGAAAAATTCTAATACATAACTTCCATTTTTTTTTTTTTTGCTGGTACTAAAATGAATGTTTTGTTATTCGCATTCACTCTTCAACATTACGTTTTCCTAATAAGACGTTTTAAATACCTAAATCCGATGGAAATCCGTGAACTGAAACTGATTTTCATCGTATTTGCGTTATTATATAATCAAATTTTGGCACAAGGCCGGCAATTTCAGGTGAAGAGCTAAGTCAATTACATCCCCCCCGCCCCAGTGTTCAACTGATACTCATTTTATCGGGTCTAAAAGGATGAAAGGTAAAGTTGACCCCGGCGGCATTTGAACTCTGAAGTAAAGTATGAAGGAATGCCACAAAGTATTAACGGGAGTGGATACGTAGCGATTCTGCTTGTTCGTAAGCTTTGAGAATTCAGAATAGTAATAATATTTTATCTGGATTACAGCCGGAAGCTACCTCCAGCTACACCATATGCTAATGAATCGAGTGTATCACGAATTCGCCTGAAAAAGTTGCTCTCCAATGACATACAACAGCGATTGACATATTCACGTTCAAATCTGCTGGAACGTATTAATAATGAATTTGTAAGTCATAAAAAAAAATTATTATTATTCAATCAATTTACGTAATTAACACAAATTTTCCGTCGGGTCCAAGGGAAGTAACTCCATGAGCAATTTCTCTATCTCAGATTTAATTAGAAGAAAGAAACGAGTTGGCAGAATCTTTAGCACGCTAGGTAAAATAATAAAATGCCTAGCGGGTATTTCGTCCGCCTTCACGTTCTGAGTTCAAATTCCATCGAGGTCGGCTTTCATCCTTTCAGAGCGATTAAATAAGTACCAGTTGAGCACTGACGTCGATGTAATCGACTTACTCCTCCACCGAGATTGCTGGCCATGTGCCAAAATATTCTTAATTATACCAATATTCTTAATTAGAGGAAGCATGAAAAGGTTAATTGGAAATAAATATGCAGCAGAAAAAACCCCCCCAACAATATTCGTCTATAAAGTATAATATCTTGATTTTCCCTCTTTATAACTATGCATGACCATTATGGACATGTTTTCGCCTTTTTAAAAAAAATTATGTATATATGTATATAAATAAATAAATAAATAAATAAATATATATATTTACATACATATACGCATACAAATACAAGCATATATGTATATTATATTATGTAGTATATATATGTTATTAGCTATATATGTATATTATATTATATGTATATATAATATAATATATATTATATATATATTATATATATATATATATATAT
>NW_021831482.1:0-2988 GCF_006345805.1 Octopus sinensis | reverse complement strand
ATATGCAACACAATTTACACCGCATGCAACAGCAACACCAGTATGCAATATCCATGTCAACAACAGCAGCAGCAACAACAACAACAACAATAACAACAACAGCAACAACAACAACAACAACGTGAGCAATAGCAATTGCCAGCGGAAGAAGGCTATATGCGTCGTCCCACTTGTAACCGCCTAAAAATAGCGAGCAATTCTACCTCAATTGATTTACTGCTGTTATTTTTACAAAAAAGGAAGGATACATTGCATAATGTGGTATTGTTTTGTTAAAATATAAAGAGAGACGATATGGCCACGGATGGAAATGTCTTTAAATTAGATTTATTAGATCAGGGCTGCCCTAGAGCTAAAAAAAAACACAACAATAAAAACAGTAATGCTAAAAATATTAACAACAGTGTGCAGGAAAGAGGGACAGACAGACAGAAAGAGACAGAGAAAGAGCTTAAGAGAACAAGACACAATTATATTCTGCAGGTACATTTGGAGTAGCGGTTTCGAATCACCGTTGAGAAAGAATAATATTTATGACTCATATTCATTGAAAGGGAATTAATACTGGTTTCAAATTTAGGCACAAGGCCAGCAATTTCGGCCTTGTTGCTTAAGCTGAATACATCGATTCAAATGTTCCACTAATACTTATTTTAATGACCCCGAAATGATTAAAAATGATGGTCGACTTCGTCAGAATTTGAACTCGGAACGTACGAAATGCCGCCCAGCGTGCCAACGCTTCTGCTAGCTGGCCACCTTTCGAAAGGGATTAATCTTACAACTTGTCATGTAAGGCTGGTAAAACGCTTAGCGACAATTCGTCCGTCCTTAGGTTCTGAGTTCAAATTCCGCCAGGTTGAACTTTACCTTTTATCCTTTCGGAGTCGATAAAATAAGTACCAGTTGCGTACTGGTGTCGATGTCAACGACTTCCACCTCCCCTGAAATTGCTGGCCTTGTACAAATATTTGAAACGAATATTACAGCTTGTATTATTGTACTAAGTCAGCTCGGAGGAAACGATTTCGAATCACGGTTGAAGATTTGTAATTCCATTTATGTTAGTAATAAGATTAGGAAAGGCATTAATGTCATAACATCCCATTGAATTGTAATACCATAGAATGGCTAGTTTCATTCGATAAAAACACGAAACCGATACAGCATGCTGATTCGGAGAAACAGTTTCGATTCACAGTAAAAGATATAATATATTTACGAGGTTAAATTATTAAAATGAAAACGTATGAATGTCACAACTTCACATTTATGAGTAGTCACACACAAATAAATAAATAAATAAACTTCACAGTATAATAAGAACCAATATTATCTAGTATCAACTAATGTGGTTGAACTATACAAAAATTAGAATGCAAAATTGAAGGTGGACCGTAGAAGGCCCCTTATATATCACTGGTATTTTGTACACATATAGATGTAGGTATACATGCACAGACCCAATGAATATACATATACATATGTAGATACACGCGCCTACACACACACATATACGCGCGCACACACACTCACACACCACACACACACACACACACACACATATATATATATATAATATATATATATATGTAGTATGTAATATATATATATATATATATATGTATATATATATCTGTATTTATATATATGTATAATATATGTATATATATATATAATATATATATATATATATATATATATATTATAATATATATATATGTATATTACATACATATTACATAGAAAGGGATGTCCATATTACCTATGTAATACAATTTACTGAACCTTAGATTTTAATATGCTAGACCACTGGTTTTAAATTGATGTTAATCAAATTAATATTCAATTTTCGCCCTCATTTTAAATATATATATGTGTGTGTGTGTGGTGTGTGTGTGTGTGTGTGTGTGTGTGTGTGTGTGTGTGTGAATGTATGTGTGTGTATATATATCTATATCTCTCTTTCCATGTAATATATATATATATATATATATATATATATATATGTATGTATGTATGTATATGTATATCGCTCTTATTATGCAAAGGTGTCGTAAATCCAGAACGTTGCTTTTTCAGAAAACGAAAAATAGTTTCACCATGTCATTTCTTTTTACATTAGCAAGTTTCAGCTTCACAACAATACTTTGTTTTGTGCATAAAATCCTAACTCCATGCATATGTGATATTTTCAGTCAGAAATATTTTCGCAAAAACTGTCACATGTTGGACTTAATACACTTTTGAAAAACGCTAAATCTTTGAACTACACTTTGACAAATTTTGATATCTTGGCATCTGAAGCAACTGGAGCTATGATAGTTTGACGAAAAGAACCGGCTATTGCAAACAAAATTAAATATTGGGGAAAAAAATGCTCATGGCCAAATTGGACATACAACAGTTTAACAAAATAGCAACGATATGGTATTATATATATAATATTATATATATATATATATATATATATAATATATACATATATATATACACACACACATATATATATACATACACACATATATATATATATATATGTATATATATATATATACATATATATATACACACTGACACACACACATATATATATACATATATACATATGAACACATACACACACACACATATATACATATATATACATGCATATGTGATTGTGTGTGTGTGTGTGTGCGTGTGTATGTGTAGTTGTACATGTATTCAAGTATGTGTGTATGTCCATGACTGTATGTGAGTTTAGACAGTTTGAAACTGCTGTTGTGTGTACGTTGAGGCATTTTATGAGGCGTGATCTGACAGTTCGATAAAGAGAGATCGATAAAATAAGTACCAGACTGGAATAATTACAAGATAGATATGATTCACCAATACTTTCAGATGTAGCCCCAGCATGGCTGCAGACCAATAACTGAAACAACACACACACGCACATACATATGCGCGCACGAACACGTATATATATATATATATATTATATATATA
>NW_021831481.1:0-2989 GCF_006345805.1 Octopus sinensis | reverse complement strand
CGATATTATGCTTCCATTTCTCTTCCTACACGGCCTCACCCTCGACGCCTACATCAAGTGCCTGGAGGAGGTAGTGTTGTCCTGGATCAAAAAGGTTGGCTGCTGGAAGACCCTATGTCTGGCAACAGGACTCTGCGCCAAGCCACACAAGCAGGAAAACCCAGTCATGGCTATCAGTCAATTTCTGCAACCACATAATCCCTAACATCTGGCCGCCTAACTCCCCAGACTGCAATCCCTTTGATCACGATGCGTGGGGCACAGCTGAGCGAAAGACCAACAAAACCCTTGAAAGCAAGGATTATGGCAGCATTCACTAACTTAAACGAGGAGACCATCCAAAAGAATTGCAAAAGATTCCGAAGTCGTCTGGGGGCCGTGGTTGAAGCTATTGAATAAATTTACTGTTTAGTATTTCAAGATATTTTTATGCAATTCGATAAATATATCTTTCAAAATGAGATGTCTGTGTTATTTTCACTTTTGCGTAATTTAGACGACAATTTATTCACCGCTCCTTATGCGTGTTTGTGTGTGTGTGTGTATATATATATATATATATATATTATATATATATTATATATATATGTATGTGTGTGTGTGTGTGTGTGTGTGTGTGTGTGTGTGTGTGTATATATAGAGAGAGATAGATAGATAGATAGATATATTTCTTATTTTATATATATTATATATATATATATATATATATATATATATAATATATATATATATATATATATGTTGTTTTTGGCGATGGTCATGTTACCAGTTAGCCAATAAAAACCACACGCACTATATATTTGGTGTTATTTTGCTTCAGCTTTATTTTTTTTTACATTAATCTTAATCTTATTTCGGCCAGAGTTCTTTCTTTACACATCTGTGACCTCATCAGTGGTCCTTTGCTTTCTTCTTTCTTATTTGTGTGGCCCTCCTAACTAACGATCAGCTATTTTGTATTTTGTATTCCTATTGTATGTGTCTTTATTTGCGCATGCGTATACCCCTATGTGTGTCTATGTTTAGTAAATGCGTGGGGGGGGAATACCTGTATTATCTGTATCCACGATCGTGTAATTTGTTTTATTTATTTTGTTCATGTATTTATACCTACTTATTTTTTGTATTTAATTTAATTATTTTTTTAATTTTTAATTTTTAATATATATATATATATAGTTATTTAATTCCATTTGTTAATCTGTGTATTTTATTGTTTTGTTTATATTGTTATCAGTTTATGGGGATCTTATTCTGTCATATGTTGTGGTGTGTTGGGTGTGTGTGCTAGTGTTCCATTCTAGTTTCCTATTCAGGCTAGGTTTATCTTCTATTATGTGTGTAGCTTCTGTAACTTGTCTAAGTGTTGCGTCTGTTCTATGTGATAACAAGATTTTAACTTCTATGTTATTGAGTGAGCCTCCGTGTTCCTGCTCGGCGTACTGGTACAGAACCGATGAGCTCTTCTCTTCCTTAAGTTCCCTCCAATGTCCATTTACCCGCTCTCCTATGCTCCGTGCCGTTTCCCCTACGTACGTCGTTGTCTTGTTACTGCATCGTCCCTCTGTACATCTTATACTATAGACAACATTTCTGGCTTTACAGTTTGTTTGTGGGCTAAATCTATACACAGTACAGTTCCTATCAGTACTGATGTGTGTAGATTTAGCCCACAAGCAGATATAAACCATTAATAAAACAGATATAACCATTAATTAAAACAGATATAAACTATTAATTAAACAGATATTAACCATTAATTAAAACAGATATAAACTATTAATTAAACAGATATTAACCATTAATTAAAACAGCTATAAGCAAATCTATGTTTTCAGATACTCCGTGTTACGTTGCTTTTCGAGATAAGTCGCATGTCTTGGAATCAATTTCCGACGTAAGTGAGCGGGTATGCCTGCATACGTTAGTAAATGTCTACCTCTTACAGACTGCGCAGCGGATGTCCGGGGTTTTTCGCCTATTTAACCTTTTTTTTTATCCTTTCTCTCTTCTACTCTACCTTTGATTTCGCATAAGATCAAAATATGTGTCATATTAGATGAAAAGATATTTAATTTTTTAATTTCATATTGTACATTCATACATACATACTATTTAGAAATCTGCAGTTACTCTATCCAGATTACAAGTTCAGGTTTATACCAGTAATTATTGGAACCCCGGGATACGTAACATTGCGAATTGTAATTTTAAAATGTTTTTGAGTTGGACGTATTCAGCAGTCTTCGCTACTGAGTCAACAAAATTTGGAGAGACACTCGAATTTAGCGATGACGGGAGCAACGGTTTGTTTACATTATTTTTTACGTCGCTTCTGGCAGATTTTGGCCCATTCTCAGTGTTTTGGAAGGATCGAGAACCAGTTGATGTGTTTTGTTTTTTTTACAAAAGATGCTTGTTGTCGGAGCTGTTTCGCCACGAAGGCATTTAAGTTGGGATGAACTTCGTCCCCGTATTGTTTTAACCGCTTCATGTATCCTATGGCTCAGAAACCTGGACGCTATCAAAGAAGCCTGAGAGGCGGTTGGATGGAACCTACACTCGCCTCCTTATGAGAGCTCAAAATCTCTCGTGGAAGTGCCATCCAACCAAAATGCAAATATATGGGAAACTACCACCTGTGTCATCTCTTGTGAAAGGTAGGAGAGTCCAGTTCGCTGGGCATTGTTGTAGAGCTGAAAAAGAGGTAATTTCTACTCTTCTCCTCTGGAAGCCATCTACTCGCAATACCAGAGGCGCACACCTCCTACACTGATGTAATCTCCAGGGATACAGGATCCAGCAACAGGACTTCCGTAATGCCATGATGGACCGTGAAGTCTGGCGTAGCATGGTAAATTCCATTGTCTCGACCACGGTCGAACAATGATGATGATGATCTATTGAAGGGTCATCTCGGAATTTTTCATAGCACCGAAGTAAATCTTGGTTTTGTGTGCTGGATCCAAATAAAGATGAGAAGAATACT
>NW_021831480.1:0-3009 GCF_006345805.1 Octopus sinensis | reverse complement strand
ATACAATAACAAATCACAGCACATACCTAAGGCACACAGAGCTGCGCTCGGTGTGTGAAGTGTGAAAGCACGCTATAAAAATGAAACTACTGAATAAAATAAAATAATAATAATAATGATATAATAATAATAATAATAATAATAATAATGACAACATCAACAACAACACTCTAGGCACAAGGCCCGAAATTTTGGCGGGAGGAGGCCAGTCGATTAGATCAACCCCACAACGCAACTGGTACTTAATTTATCGACCCCAGAAGGATGAAAGGCCAAGGTGACCTCGGCGGAATTTGAACTCAGAACGTGGAATACCTGTAAGCATTTCGTCCGGCGTGCTAACGATTCTGCCAGCTCGCCGCCATAAATAACAATAAGAAGAAGAAGAAGAACAACAACAACAACAATAATAATAATAAAATTTATAATAATAATGGTAATAATGACAAAACAACAACAACAATAATAATAATACTAATATAATAATAATAATAATAATAATAATAGTAATAGTAATAGTAATAGTAATAATAATATATAATAATAATAATAATAATAGTAATAGTAATAGTAATAATAATTATAATAATAAAATATAATAGTAATAGTAATAGTAATAGTAATAATAATAATAATAATAATAATGATTAATAATAAAATAATAATATAATAATAATAATATAATAATAGTAATAATAATATAATAATAATAATATAATAATAATAATAATAATAATAATATAATAATAATAATAATAAATATAATACTATGCAACTGCCTGTGCGTTGTTTCTCCGTAATCTGCCGATGTTACTTTGCTTTACTTTCACTTTCTCCTCTTTTAATTTTTATTTTTGTTTTTTGTTTTTTGTTTTTTTTTTATATATTTCGTAGTGACTGCTGAATACATTTTGGTCGTCTGTTATAATTTCCGATCAATATCTGTTATTTCCATCTGTTGGCGAATGGTAATTGCAACACGATGCAGTAAAGACGTAGAATGTCCAAAAACTAGGAGAGCGTCATTTCATGCTGGCGAAACTAAATCGATCACGGTTAACATCAAGTCAGTTCAATGGGCTTTTCTTTTCTTTTTTCTTTTTCATTTTCTCTATTTTTTTATTTTGGTTTTGTATTGTTTTTTCTATCGACTCTTGGCATAACGTAATGATTCTTTCATTCTTTCATTGAGTAGCTTCTTGATGTAAACATACAGCGAAGTTCTCCTTAAATCTTTCTGTGAGAAGTTTTATGACCCTGCTTTATAACCTTTACACTCTTCCGTTTGTCCCTAAAGAAGCTACACGCTTCTTCGATTAATAGCGCCCGCCCTATTTTTATGCCTTTGTTGTCGGTTTTGTTTTGTTCGAGTTCCATGTTTTTAGCAATTTTCTAGGGAGCACAATATACTAATGCTATGATACTGTTATCTGTTATACTGTTTGTTAAAGAGAAGAGTATATTTCTTCTCAACAAACGTAGATGCATAAATACATAGATACAGGAGTTGGACAAAATAATGGAAACACCCAGCATCATAGCATCATAATTCTGAAATATCAATAAAACTGTCAAAGCTTGTTTATTTTTATCGTTTTTGATTTATTATTAGTGTTGCTTAATACGTTTTGTTAAATTACTATTTGTTTTCAGATATCGTCAGAAGAAGGTAATTAAAATTCATTAAAATGACAGATCTATCGGACTTTCAAAGAGGTCAAATTGTTGGTGATCTTATTGCCAGGCGCCAGCGTAACGAAAACTGCCGAAATATTTGGTGTATCAAGAAGTACTGTCTCGAAAGTAATGACAGCTTTTGAGAAAGATGGAAAAAAACCTTCTCGTCGAAACAAAACTCCGGAAGAAAAAACAAAACTTTCAGATAGGGACCGTCGGACTCTTACGCGAATTGTTAGAAAGGATCACAAAAGCACAGCTCCTGAAATTACTGCAGTGTTTAATGACCTCGTTGAGAACCCAATTTCCACAAAACTGGCCGAGTATACATGTGGAGACAGCCAAAAGAAGCATTTGACCCAAACTGCTTTCTTCCAACTGTTACACATGGAGGAAGATCTGTGATGATCTGGGGATATTTATCTTGGAAATCCACCGGCCCAATAGTTTCCTTCCATGGCATAATTAATAATCAAGACTATTTAAGCATTTTATCTGATCAAATTCAACCTATGGCTGTGGAACTGTTTCCGGATGGAAACGCAATCTTTCAGGATGATAATGCATCAATTCTCACAGCTAAAGTTGTTACTGAACGGCAGGAGGAATATTCTAGTGAAGTTGAACACCTTATCTAGCCACCACAGTCCCCAGATCCCAATATTATTGAGCATTTATGGTGCTCAATAATAACTTTGCCTTTCATCCTTTCGGGGTCGATAAATTAAGTACCAGTTGCGCACTGGGGTCGATGTAATCGACTTAATCCGTTTGTATGTCCTTGTTTGTACTCTCTGTGTTTAGCCCCTTGTGGGTAGAAAAGGATTAGGTATTTCGTCTGCCGCTACGTTCTGACTTTAAATTCTGCAATAAAGAAATAAGAAGCTTGCTTCCCAATCTCATAGTTTGGGTTCAGTCCCACTATGTGGGAACTAAAGCGTGTGTATTCTATTTTAGCCTCGATTAGACCAAAATCCGGTTATGTTACAGAAAGATTTGATGCAAATGCTACAGCGAATGTCAAAAGAAAAAAGAAAAAGATTTGCATCAAACAAATGATGAAGGAGAGGGCAACTGGTTTCGTAAAGGAAAGAGCTCGGGCTGAAAATGAAACCGCGTCACACTCTTTGATGGTTTAACATAACGTAAACCTGATGACTGCGTAACGCATGAAAGGACTAGTATATTTCAATATTGAAAAATTGTAAAATTCTAAAACTGTAAAAATTGCAAATAATAAAACAAGAAAATGAGACTAACTAGTAATTAAATTGATTAATACAATCTTCTATACACAATCAAAAAAACTCGGATATACATATATATGTCTGT
>NW_021831479.1:0-2766 GCF_006345805.1 Octopus sinensis | reverse complement strand
TCGGTCTCATGACAATAACAGCAGTGGAGGCGCAAAGGCCCAGTGGTTAGGGCAGCGGACTCGCGGTCGTAAGAACGCGGTTTCGATTACCAGACCGGGCATTGTGAGTGTTTATTGAGCAAAAACACCTAAGTTCCACGAGGCTCCTGTGGGGGAGGTTGGTGAACCCCGCTGTACTCTTTCACCACAACTTTCTCTCACGCTTTCTTCCTACTTCTGCCACAAAGCAGAGGAACCATGGTGTAAACCACTATAGTGTGGTAAACTTTCAGACCCTAGTCTAGATTGCGAATCCTCTGTACCCCAGGATGAGTCAGCTCTCCACCCGTTAAAAAAGCCACCGTTTACGGAATGAGGATAACAACGTAGCTTTCGCGCCCGTGCAACCGGCAGTCTATCGCGTGTGGTAGGTGGATCTTCAAGTTGCCACACGCATTCTTAGTAGCTTAGAGTAGGCTCGAATTAGAGATTATTCTTTGTGGTTAATGGCGTTAGTCCTGGGTGGAAGAAGAAAACAACAGCAACAACAAAAGTGGGGAAAATTTACAATGAATGAAACTAAAGTGGAAAATAGGACTAATCCAAATATTGATTATAAGTCTAACTGGAATCCCTTAAAAATTGCCCCTACCACAGATTATACTAGTCATGATAGACAACAGCATTAATAATAACCACAGAAAGAAAGAAAAAAGGAAAAATAAGAAATAGAATAAAGACTGCTTGCTACCGAATAAAATATAGTGTAGTAAAATAATTGTAATTATAAGGACAGGAACGCATTGCCCCTGAAAAATTAATGCCCCCGTGAGAACGTAATATATAAATGTACAACTAGAATGCTTGCAGAGGTATTCGTGTATATTACTACGACCGCAGATTGCTTCAAACATCGATTTTGTAATCACATTGCATCGTTTAAAAACGATGCAATGTGACATTGCACGTCACTCGCTGACCTGTTCTGGAAACTTAAGGAATGTAGATTAAATGTAGAATTCTGTTTCTAAAATAGTGAGAATGTATACAAGAAGTAAATATGCAAGTAGATACCTACCTACCTACCTACCTACCTACCTACATACCTACCTACCTACCTACCTACCTACCTACCAACCAACCTACCTACCTACCTACCTACCTACCTACCTACCTACCTACCTACCTACCTTCCTACCTACCTACCTACCTACCTTCCTACCTACCTACCTACCTACCTACCTACCTACCTACCTGCCTACCTACCTACCTGCCTGCCTACATACATACACACATATACACTGCGTTGTATGTGGGTTAGAATTTCAATTCAACATATAATGATATTGACTTCTAATACAGGATAAAATTTCCACCACCCCGCCAAAAGATTTCATCAAAGTGGCAGCATATTAAAATACCTTTAAAGGTGAAAATTATAAGCAATTATAAACAAGGGCAAAAGAAATAAATATTTCTATGCCAATATGCTGAGAATAAACTTTAAATCGTCAATCACCACATTACAATATACATTCCCCATGATTATACGTCATGCTGAAATCGAGGAAAGCAAGCTAACAGAATTTAAAAAAAATATTCGTTATCTCTATATTGAATCAATATAAATAAAACTATATTTATTCTATGTGGGTATATGAAAGAATACGTATGTATATGGGGTAGAATCTACCTACTATCTTACTTCTTATTGCTTCAAAAGAGGATAAAAACGCTAGACGGTCATAAATCAACTTTATATAGAGGCCAATTAAAGTGCAGGAGAGAGTCAGACGTTTTATTGTAAAAGGCAGCGGGTAATTAAGATCCTTCAGGGAAATAATTGATAAGCATATAAATGGTCAGTCTTCATCACTTTATCACATAATTATCTCTAAGCACTTAATGGTTTCCTTTATTCTACTTTGCCTTTTATTCCTTATAATTTAACCAGGAAGACAGAATTGTCTGTTTCTTTATTTTCACGTTTTGTATTTCCATTATAATTGTATTTTTTCACTATATCAATTGGTTAAATTTTGTCTGCAAATTGCAGAAACTAGCACGCCGCTTTGGGTAGTTATTCATACACTGAGTGCAATGAGAGTTTGATATAACGGGGGACTTATTCAAAGTTGTCTTTAATTTTATTTTAATTTAATAAATATTTTTATTTTATCTAATAAATATTTACTAATTTCGTTTTAAAATTAGCGTTCATATCTCTATTTAGTGTAAGCATCCCCAAAAAATTTGAAGAAAGTTAAATTACAGTTATTCTATTGTGCCATATTTCTAGTTAAGCTGGCAAATGTAACACACACACACACACACACATATATATACCGGTGTAAGCACATAAATGTAAAACATATATATATATATATATATATATATATGTAAAACATATATATATATATATGTAAAACACATATATATATATGTATGCATGTATGTATATATATATATATGTATGCATATATATATTTATACCTATATATATATGTACATATATATATAACATATATATACATGTATATATTATATATATATGATATACAAACCTATATCTATAGATATCTATCTATCTATCTATCTATCTATCTATCTATCTATCTATGTATCTATCTACCTATCTATCTATCTATATATGCATACATAGATATATATATAATGAAATGTATATATATATATATTATATATATATATATATATATGGTATATATATATATATATATAGACATATATACTTGTCTATATATATATGACACGAGTGTGTCTTGAGGT
>NW_021831476.1:0-2872 GCF_006345805.1 Octopus sinensis | reverse complement strand
TGCGATCATTTGAACATTCTACTCAATGAAACAAATATATTTAAGTAGCTGAGTATTGAGTGAGAAAACCTGTCCCCTTAAGATAAACCACACCTTCAAATGAGGACGAAGCTGTAGCGCTTCTGCACGTTTTAAATACGTCACATTGATTTGAGAAAACATGATTGTCTAAAATGTAACGCAGTAGGACGGAACTACGGAACTAATCAATTATTCATGTGTCATAGCACCCACGTGCACACACACACATACACACACATACACACGCATACAAATGCGCGTGCATGCACATATACTTGCACGCCGTCTGTTTCGATGATGAAGGTACCACTGGATCCGATCAACGGAACAGCCGGCTCGTAGAAATTTGAGGTACAAGTGGCCGATATGCGTACCTTTAACAAATTCTCAGGGAGACACAACGTTGCACAGAGTGTGGCACGGCTGGCCTTTTGAAATACATTTCCGCTTCCGTTTTCTCAGTGGGGCGGAATGGAGCAACAGAAAAATACAGTGTCTTTTGCAAGCCCACAATGCGCAGCCACGATTCGGAAACACGACATTGAGCTGGATAAAGTGAACACTGAGCCACGTCCTTCCAAGCACACGCACACAGACACACACACAAACACACGCGTACATACATGCAGATTCATGAATTTACAAATATGGCGTATCTCCTTCGTTCGGTTATGAGGATCTAGTTTCTCAATCAGTCGAATCACTTACTCATTGGATTACAGTCTAAATGGCTGTAAACCTATGCACCCACATTCTAAGTTTCATGCAAAATCAACGTGGCCCTATGCGAGTAACGAAATTGCATGCTTTGGATTGCAGTTTTAATCTATCGGACGAGATTTAGTAAGTCGCGGTTTATGCAAATTTCAACACACTGTCTCTCCGGGCAAAAAATATTATAATTACTACAGATGCCATGTAGCCCGAATAGAGCCAAGCCCTCCGGGTTCCGAAGCAAACCTCTTTTCTTTCGGATATACTGTGCCAACCCTCTCTTCTGTCGTTCTCTTTCATTCTTTCTTTGTCTTTTTCTGTGTATGCCTATATTTATGTATGCATGTATGTATGTATTTATGTGTATACACACACACAGGCACAAAATGTGTTTATTTGTGTAATAAAGTTTACAAATATAAATGTATACATAAAGATTGTATTTATATATGCATATATATATATATATATATATATATATATATATATATATATATATCTATATACATATACACGTATGTTTATACACACACACACAATATAAACATGCACACACATTCATAAATATATTGTGTGTATGTGTGTTTAATACTTGAAATGGAAAGGGAAATTTCAAGTTATATATTACGTTCTCTCTAGATTTTCATAAAGCCTCTTGTCTTAAGTGCCAAAACGAACAGTTCCCCTCTCTTTCTCTCCAACCCAATCCGTATACTCAAAGCGTTACATATTTATTTTCTTAGTCTAATTTCAATACAATATGTGTTATTTTCTATTTTCAATCGGCTTTTATATTACCTCTTATTTATTTATATTTATTCTCTTGATATGAAAGATTGTCGAAGGAATATCACCATTAAAGAAATAAAATGCGCAAATCCGTTTCTTTCAGTTTTTCTTTTACCGTTTCTTCTCAAAAGAAAACTCTCACAAATGAATATATTAACCAGTCTTCGGCATTTAACTCTTTTGTTACCAAATTTCCGTTGGAATACACTGACTTTGTTTCAAATAGTTTTGAAGATAATGAAGAATTTACTAGAAATAGCTTTACTGTTATTAAGATGGCTTTTTGACCAGAGGTTAACATGAAATCAGGAAGGGAGGCTTTTGATTTAGACCAGCTTAATACAGAGACTGTGTGTCATAGAACCAAGTGTAGTTTCAGGTAGATTGAAATACAAAGTGTTTAAGCAATTCGAAGTTTCGATTTCTTGTTATCCTCTAAACAATATCATTCACCGGAGTACCGGTACGAGTAATCGGTTGCCCAGTAGGAGCCTGCGGCGGGTGGAGCTGTGAGGCTGAAAGGGTATTGTTAGCGTTGCGCATTACGAACAAGACGTTCATGCGACTGCTGGGCAGGACCACGATGCTCTGTACGTACAGCATGTTAAAGGACTGATCCATGAGGGTGGTTCACACGGTGTGATCCAGTGATCGGATACTGTAGAAAGGGCCTTCATGTCTCCTCTTACTCGGGCGTCGGCGTCGTTACTAGGATTCCCATCGCCTCGCAGGGCATGGGTTCCCATCACTTGCAGGGCATGGGTTCCCACCGCAATCGAGAGAGAGGTAGAAAGAGAAAAGAAAGGAGCAATTCCTATCATTGTTATCTTTACAGACAGTTGTCGCTGTATTATTCTCTGTCCTTCATCGTTTCCTGGAATATATAGTTTATCCACCTCTGCCTTTTGGCTGAAGCATGCTGTGCAATGTGAGGTGCTGATACATATTTCAACCAAATTTACTGATCTCACTGATGGACCATTTCATGATGCCCTTAAAACCATAACTATCGTTTTTATTGAAGCCGTCTGCTCGCAGAATCGTTAGCAATTCAGCCAAAATGAGAACCAGCATTTCATGTCCTGACGTCCTGAGTTCAAATTCCGCTGAGATTGACTTCGCCATTCAAACTTTCTGAGTTGACAAAATGCCTACCGGTTCAGTACTAGAGTTAATGTAATCGTCTTGTCCTCCTCCCCAACATCGAAGTCCTTCTACCTAGATTAGAAAGAATATTGTTTTTACGTTGATACATTCATTTTCCTCTCAAAACTGTTAATAATTGTTTATCTACCTCCTGCCACATCTGCATTATTTTCTGGCTTCCATCTTTTCCTTGTTTTGTATC
>NW_021831475.1:0-2834 GCF_006345805.1 Octopus sinensis | reverse complement strand
GTTGTTCGGAGTGGGGTGGGAAGGTAGTGGCGGTGGTGGCGATGACTCCCCGTAATCATGAAAGAAAGGAGGTGAAAAGTGGGAAGGTAGCGGTGGGAAGGAGTATGTTTGATGGACAAGGGGCCATTCGGAAATAACGAAGCGAAGAATGGATACAAAAAGGAAACAAGGGTTCGTGGGGCGGGAATGAGGAAGGACTGAAGAAGGAGGCGAGGGTGACGGAGGGAGGAGGTTGTGATTGACAACAAACGAAGAGTGGTGGTGGTGGTGGTGGTGATTCGGGTTCTAGGAAAGGGTTGCGGGGTGTGAAGGAAACGGGGTATTGCAATAGAATAGAGGTATTGCATAGTGGTGGTTGGGGAGGCGTAGTGGGACGGTGCTTGCGTTGATACATGTGGCGATGATAGTGAGGGTGGTGAGGAGATGGTGGTGGTGGTGGTCGTCGTCGTCGTCGTCGTCGTGGTAGCAGCGATGATGGTGGCGGTGGATGGCTGTATTTGGTAGCGGTGGTGGGATGTTCAATTTGAGGGTAATTTGGCTACTATTTCTAATTGTGTGAGCGACCACGTAACCACTCCGACGGTGTAGGCGGTGGTGGTGCTGGTGGTGAACAATGACAGTGACGATGGCGCTAAAAAATGAAAGATGGCGGAAGACAAAAGACATCTTTCGCGAGGTTAACATTTGTTGTCCTTGTTTTGTTATTGTTCATGTCGTTGTTGTCATTGCTTCTATTGTTGTTGTTGTTGCTGTTATTTTTAATTATCTTTGTTACAGTTTCCTTCGCTGTTGTTCGAAAGAGAGACAACAGATCTAGAAAGACGCAAAAAGCAGACTCCATTTCCCCTATCAACGAAGGTGAAGGGGGACGTTGGGGGGGGGGGGTGAGAAAAGAAGTTAGTTGAGAAGAGGAGGGAACTGAAAGAGAGAAGGAGAAAGACAGAGGCAAATAGAGAAACAGGCTGTGTGTGTGTGTGTGTGTGTGTACTTGAGTGCACTAAGCATGCAGTGAAAAAAAAAATTAGTTTACAGCATAAAATAATATTTATCAATGGAGGAATTGTGTGGTCCGCTACCCTCGTCCGCCATGTTTCAGCTTTAAGAAGCCAGGATCGACGAAACTTGGAAGTAAAACACTCATCAATCATTATTTATAATAAACATTATATACGCACGCGCGCGCGCACGCACACAACACACACAGACACACACACACATGTAAAACAAGGCATAAATAATTGGCTCTACACCTTCCTTTATTCTTGCAAATTCGACTTACATCTGTTTCCGATAATCATTACAGGTTCGTTGATTGATCTGTTTACTCAATCGGTCCATTGATCGCTTGGGAAAACTTGAATGACCTTAAAAACACAAATGCCATCTTCGTTGGACTCGTGTATATATATATATACATGCATATGTGTGTGTGTATTATATATATGTATATATATATAATACACATTTTGGGCAAGTGTCTCGTACTATAGCCCCGGGCCAACCAAACTGTAGTTCTTTCTGTCCCTACATCTAAACGAGTGCACATGCTGTGTGTACCTTCCCTTAGACAAGCATTGGCATCTAGTCAAGAAGTTCGCTTTGCGACGTCGTGGTTTCGATTCCTGACTGTTTATAAGAGTCTTATACTACATGACCTCTCTCGATGGAAATTTTTTTGCTAGCAACTGGGCAGAAACCCGTCATTTCTGTGTGTGTGTATGTGTGTGTGTGTGTGTGTGTGTGTGGTGTGTGCGCGTGCGTGTGTGTGTGTGTGTGGTGTGTGTGCGTGTGTGTGCGTGCGCGCGAGCATTGTTTCTATTTGTTTCTTTCACTCCCTAGACTCGCGGTAATTACTGGGATCGATATGACCAACAAAGCCATGGAATTTGGTGCTCCAGTCTGGCCAGAGTCAAAAGCCTGCAACGAGTAAAAAGATAAAGGATTAGGACAAATAAAATGTATGTGTATGCCTTTGTCGTTATGTTTTCACTCCTCATCACCGGTGTTGGTTTCTTTACGTCCCCGTAACTTAGAGACGACTAAAATACGTACCCGACTTATTCGAGTAAGCTCTTCAAGGCCACACCCGTGTATGGCCGCAGTCCAATGACTGAAACAAGTAAACGATTAGAGATTCTAAAAGATTCACCAAAATTCCCCAAGTCCGAATTCCCTTACAATTCCCTGTTAAAGTGTCTTTTTTTTTTCTTGTAGGATCCTTTTACTGTCTACACAGGGCAAGATTTCACTACCCCTGGGAATAAGCCTTGCCCACATAATAGAATTACGGACATTAAATTAAACAAAAAGAAACTAAAATGCATTTGCCTGAAATTAACCGATTTATCGCTATTTCTCCCAGAATTCCTTGCGACATTTGCCGCAATATTAGCTTTGTGGAGAATCCTAGTTTAATTTGCTATTCGTTCTTTTTTTTTTTTAAGGCGTAGGCTGTAATTTGTTGGATACTTGGCTGCTATTTCTGGTTAGGCCAATGACCACATAGATGTTTACGAAGGTTTACGCAAAAGTAGAACAATATATTTTTACTACAACCCAAACCACACCACTGCAACTACAGTCATAACAGCATGAACCCACCACAAACACCTATACACAGTGAAAGTATGATACACAGCAAACGCTATAGTTTTTATGTCCTGGCTTGGTTTTAAAATAAAATGCCGAAAACCCCGTCTTCGGTTGTGTAGAGCGTAACTACGACAACCGATCGCGTATAAAATATCTACGAACCCCACAAACTTATTCCCTCATACGGATTTCACTCATGCATAACCACATTGACACACACACCCATCACCACAATACATCCA
>NW_021831473.1:0-2987 GCF_006345805.1 Octopus sinensis | reverse complement strand
TTGGGGAAATGTCATTGCTATTGCAGGAAACTCTGATTCCAAATCCTTTCTGAAAACTGATTTTTCAACACATTCTACATTAAATGAATATCAAATTTTGTAATAAATACAAGAGAATTACTTGTGCATTAGAATAAAAGGATGCAAGATTATTAATACTATTCTGTACTCGGTATTACTCTGCTGTGCAAGTTACCAGTAAACTAGTCTGGTGGCCGCAGAGTTTAAAATTCAGTTCGTAAATTAGCGCGGATTATAAGTTCCGAACGATCAATACCCGGAAAATTGGTGTTTTACTTTTATTCCACTGTTTATAATCCGGTTGTACCATTTCAATCTCTTCCTCCTCAGTATATCAGTGGTTCTCGATGTTTCGAGTTCAATTCTCCCTTTCGCCGTATGGCGCTTTACAAACACCCCTTCACAACGTTAAAAGAAAAAAAGCAGATTATTTTTATCAAACAGAAACTAATCTGGTCCACGTTTATTTCTCCATCCTTTTAATGTGTGTCTTTTGCTTGTTTGTTTGTTTGCTTTAGACATATTTATGGATTAGAGATGTTCCCTCAGTTAAATTTTTATGAAAATTACAAAAACGGGTGAGTAATTGACGAAATCATATTGGATCTTGGTGTAACATCAGTTACTTTTCTACTCACTGATAACAATATATACATAAACTTAATGTGTGTGTGTGTGTGTGTGTGTGTGTGTGTGTGTGTGTGTGTGTGTGTTGTGCGTGTGTGTGTGTGTGTGTGCGTGCGCGAGTGTGCACGCACACCCATACACACACATTTGATACGGTCCACAAACAGACTTCTTTGATGGCAGACAATTGCACTGTTTTATGGCTCATTTAGAATATAATTAAGAGTTATAGCTAAGGCGTTTAGAGCCAACCACACAACTTGAAGACAACGGCCCAGTATAGAAAATACGTACATACATATACACGCATATATAGACATACGTGTGCGTGTGTGTGTGTGTGTGTGTGTGTGTGTGTGTGTGTGTGTGCGTGTGCGTGCGTGTGCGTGTGTGTGTATGTGTGTGTGTATGTGTGTGGTGTGTGTGTGTGTGTGTGTGTGTGTGCGTGTGTGTGCGTGTGTGTGTAGAGAGAGAGAGGGAGAGAAAGAGAGACAGACTAACCGACAGAGAAAACAAGGTTTGCAATTATGAATAAGATTGTAGTGAAGAAAGTGCTGAAATAGCTCAGAATTGTGAGCAAATCGGAATATTTTTTATTCTGGCAGTTTTTGTTTGGATGAGGAAGTAAAGTAAAAAAAAGAGTCTCCAAGACGTTGACTGTTTCGAGGCGTTGGTCGCATAAAAACGGTTTCCATGCGGTACGAGGGCTGCTGAAAAGTCCTTGGCTTTGGATTCAATAAAATATATAAATAGGTGGAGCAGTTAATTATGATTTCATTCAACATTTTCCCTCTCAGATTCACACACTTATTCAGCAGCCCTTCAGTTCTTCTAAGCCCTGTAAAAGAACTGGGAAGGTTGAACCTCCACGCGATACCCTTAAAGCCAGGACTTTTTCAGCACCCCTTCCTAGTATAAGTGACCGAGATCACAATGTCTCCCTTCAACGGGACACCAATCCGTAGCAGGTTTACTCGGTTATTTACAGCTGAGTGCATTGGAACAACATGAAATGAAGTGCTTTGCTCAAGACCGATCCAGGAAGCGAAATCCCGATCTTACGATTTAGAGTGCAACACCCTGACCACTAGGCCACCTGCCTTCACAGGCGAGAAGAAATGAATTCAAATAACATTGTGTAACACGATTTTTGTCCTTGGGCAGCAAGTGTTATTTGCTTTCTCTCGAGAGAGAATGAAAAATGGCTGATATTTCCTTCAAACTTTGCTTTTGTTATTCAAATTCCAAAGAATCCCTCTCAACGCATGGCTACGATGCTCCCCCACTGCTCCTACTCATCATCAGAGATGCACATATTGTCCACCACCAAGGGACATGCTCAAGAGGTTAAGGTCAAGCAACTGACAATCAAATCTGTGCAGAATATTTGCTATGAGATATTTCTGCTTCGGCAACTTTGTGCTGAATCGATTTGAAATGTAATGGGAAATAAATCAGTTTCAAAAGAACCAGAGAAATGCTTCCCAACCAAATGGTTTTGCCTCCAGCCTCACTGGGCGGCGGCGCCTTGGCGAAGTGTTTTCTGTTATTAATCCGGGTCGACTAAAGCTTTGTGAGTCGTTTGGAAGAAACAAAGAAGCTCGTCGTACATACATGTGTGTGTGTGTGTGTGTGTGTGTGTGTGTGTGTGTGTGTGTGTGTGTTGTGTGTGTGTTGTGTGTGTGTGTGTGTGATAAACGACAACCAATGAAAACACTCGGAACAGTTTTGATCTCTCAGTTGCCATCTCACTTTGATCTCAGAATGCCTCCAAGAAAGTTCTCCTGTCCAAGTAAAGAATCATTGCTCTCTATCATGGGAAATGCATTATTTTCTGCAACTACTTCTGGAACTTTTTCTACGCCTGTATCGCAATGATATCATTGTTAATAAAGACAACCGAAAGTGCTTCATTTCCAGAATTTCTCTTCTCTACATATTTTTAGACTTTAGAGTCCACGTTTGCCTGGCGTTAAGGATAGGTGAATAATGCTTGATAGGTGAATAATGCTTGATAGGTGAATAATGCTTGATAGGTGAATAATGCTTGATAGGTGAATAATGCTTGATAACGATGCAGTTGTCGATTAATTAAAGTTATTGTGCTCGCTACATTGGAGATTTTTTAGCACATGCTCCACTACGATCTTATTGATAATTGCAAACCTTGTTCTCTCTCTCCCTCCTCTCCCCTCTCCCTCTATCTCTCTCTTTCTCTGTATACATGATAAATGTGTGTATATGTATAAAATATATATATATATATATATATATATATATATAATATGTGTGTGTGTGTGTGTGTGTGTGTGTGTGAGTGTATACTGAGAAAAAGATAG
>NW_021831472.1:0-3024 GCF_006345805.1 Octopus sinensis | reverse complement strand
TTAATACTGCATTGCCAATAGATTATTCTTCTCTTCTAACATTACATTTTTATTATATGCTAGGGTGATATTTGAGGCAAAAACAGTCGCAGAGGAAGATGCCTTCGTTTGAACGTTTGGTATTTCCGTAAGGTGCTAGGGACAGGATACGAAACCCTGTCATTCTCGCTCGTTCATTATTATTCACTTCGCCAAGCCATTTCCAATTTTTGTAGAAATGGCGTAGGAGTAGCTGTCTAGCTAGTAGCTTGCTTACCAACCACATGGTTCCGGGTTCAGTTCTACTGCGTGGCACCTTGGGCAAGTGTCTTCTACTATAGCTTTGTGAATGGATTTGGTAGACGGAAACTGAAAGAAGCCCGTCGTATATATGTATATGTATATATATATATATATATATATATATATATATATATAATATATATATATATATATGTATGTATGTATGTGTGTGTGTATGGTTGTATGTTTGTGTTTGTCCCTGCAACATCGCTTGACAACCGATGCTGGTGTGTTTATGTCCGTAACTTAGCGGTTCAGCAAAAGACACCGATAGAATAAGTACCAGGCTTACAAAGAATAAGTCATGGGGTCGATTTGCATGGCCGGAGTCACGTGACTGAAACAAGTAAAAGAGAGTAAATGAGCATAATATCCTTCATGTCAATAATTTTACCTTTTCATAAAGCACCGAGTAAACAGAAACGTTAGCATGACGGACAAAATGTTTAGCGGCATTTCGTCCGTTATTACTTTCTAAATACTAGTTCCGACTTAGGTCGACTTTGCGTTTCATCCATTCGGGGTCCATAAAAATGAGTACCAATTCAGTACTGGTGTCGATGCAATCGATTTGATCCTCCCGAAATTGCAGTCCTTGTATCAAAATGGGATACCAATAATTTACCTTTTCACCAAAGGATACAATTGTTTTAGCCCTACGACAGTTCCCTATATTTCTATGGCTTCGTAAGTTTGTCCCTTTATGATTATGGTACCCTACATCCTTGTTTTATTTCAACAACAGTATTAAATATTTCAAGCCGGCGAGCTGGCAGAAACGTTAGCACGCCGGACGAAATGCTTTGCGGTATTTCGTCTGCCGCTGCGTTCTGAGTTCAAATTCCGCCGGGGTCGACTTTTCCTTTCATCCTTTCGGGGTCGATTAAATAAGTTCCAGTTACGTACTGGGATCGATATAATTGACTTAATCCCTCTCTCTGTCCTTCTTTGTCCCCTCTATGTTTAGCCCCTTGTGGGCAATAAAGAAATAAGTATTTAGTATTTTAAGTTTGAAGAGGTTTTCTTACACTCTGCATCCCTTTGTCCACGAAATATATTCATTTAAAACAAAACTGACCCACACCCTAACCACTGTGTAGCATACCCTTCTATGCTCACGTTGCACCTACAGAAAACCTTTTGTTATGGGGTATGATTTGAGAGAGATCGAGCAGCTATTTCTAGCAGTTTGTTGTATCGCGTAAAATATTCCCTGTAAGGAATTTATCAACATATCAATATATGTCTATATCACCACTGAACTCTATCAATATAATGGATACCAGGTTGTGCTGAGAAAGATATCGAACATCAGTGGTACTATGAATTTGTTAAAAAGGAAAGCGAAAAAAAACGGTTAGCAATTTTCAATGCTTTTATTGTACATCTCTATCGATATAACATAAGCTGTTTCGTATCATGTCTGTTGCTTCTCGCCCTCATTGATTATATATTACAATATTTATTTACAACCAACCACTATCTGATGTCTGCCGTTTCACCTGGGGTTATACTTTAAGAAGACTTTTAAGAGCTAATCAAGATGAGAATAACTGGAAGTTGGCTTTAGAATGAACATAAAATGAAAGGTGAAACGAAAATAAAATGAATAAAAAAAAAACTTATTAGTGCTTCAATCAAATGTGAACAACTTTGATTTTTATTACACAGAATAATAAATTAAAAAGACTAAGAATGAATGAAATAAAAATAATAAGAAAATAATTGAGAAAAAAACCTCGAATCTGTAGGAATATAAAAAAAAACAAAACATATTACTTTCTGTTCCTTCGTATATGATATCTTCCGATATCAATCAATAAGCGACACGTGTTAGAATGGCTTGAGTAAAAGTCTACACTAAAATGTACGAAGACTAAGAATATACAAGATATTGATTCAAAAGAACTAACACGAATCAATATCTAATATTCTTCGATATCCAGATCATTCCACACTCCCATATGCGCTGCAGCTGTGCAAGTTGCAGATTTAATAAACAGACGAAACACAATTGATGCAGCAAAAAGGAAAAGAAAATATTATTATTATTATTATTATTATTATTATTATTATTATCATCATCATCATCATCATCATCATCATCATCATCATTATTATTATTATTATTATTATTATTACTATTATTATTATTAAAATCATTATTATTATTGTTATTATTATTATTATCATTATTATTATTATTATTATTATTATTACTATTATTATTATTATTACTTTTATTATTATTACTATTAGTATTATTATTATCAATATTATTACTATTATTGTTGTTGTTGTTGTTATTGTTGTTACTGTTATCGTTGTCGTTGTTTTGTGATGGTATTTTTGTACTTGTTTTATTTCTTATAGAATTTAGGAAAACTTTTTTTTTTTTTTTTTTACCAATTTCCATCATAGTTGGACGCTTTTTTCCACCTCTTTTCTATCTTCCTGGTCTTCCCGCCCCGGCTGTTCCCCCTCTTCCTCCTCCTCCGCCTCTTCGTCTACATTAATGTATTTTGGAAGTCTAACAGAGAAAGAATTATTAATGTCGACTCTGTAATTCATCACTTCTTATTGAATATCATTGCCAGAATATTCCATAGACGTCAATTTCGGTGACGGTTTCGCATTATTTTCATCTTTATATTTTAGTTTTATGACATCCATTCAACCCCAAGTACAATACTTTGATGGTTGTTATTGTCTGTCTTGGTTGAGAAGATGTACGATGAAAAG
>NW_021831471.1:0-2980 GCF_006345805.1 Octopus sinensis | reverse complement strand
TACAGTATAATAAACGACAAAGAAACATAGAGAATATAAATAACTAGGTTAGTGAGAGGACCATTAGTCCCGGAGAGAATACAGGAAGTAAAAATGATGCAATGCACACATACTCACATACATACACATATACATACATAGATTCATACATACGGAAATAGATACATATATACATACATATAAATATATTATATAGAAGCAATTATCTCATCTGTAAACAATATATATATATATATATATATATATATATATGTATATGTGTGTGTGTATGAATATATATATATACGTGTATGTATCTCTCTCTCCTCTCTCTCTCTCTATATATATATATATATATATATGTAATATATATATATATATATATGTGTGTGTGGTGTGTGAGTATGTGTGTGCGTGTGTATATATATATATATTATATAGAGTAATTATCTCATCTGTGAACTATATATGTACAAATATATATATATATATATATATATATATATTATATATATATATATATATATACATATATATAATAAGAGACTGTTTATTTCCATTTTCTACAAGGGGGGCTCCATATACGACATAACCCTGCGATTCACAATACGCAAAATCGGAGTAGCAAATAAACGAAAACAAATATATATATATATATATATATGTATATATATATGCATATATACATACGTATGTTTATATATATATATATATACAAATACATACATATATATATATACATGTGTGTGTGTTTGTGCCCTCACCATTGCTTGATAACCGATGCTGAGATGTCTACGTCCCCGTCACTTAGCGGTCCCACAAAACGGTCCGGCAAAACGATATAATGAGTACTAGGCTTACAAAGAATAAATTCTCGGGTCGATTTCTTCGACTAAAGGTATGCTCCAGCATGGCCGCTGTCAAAAGACTGAAACAAATAAAAGAGTAAAAGAGCAAAGTGTATATGTATGTTTGTGTATAGCGTTTCGATTGAGAATGTGAATCACAATGACCCTTATGTGCGCACAGTTTGTGACAGACCATGCCTTTCTTCTGCTGGGCTCAAATATCATTTGCGAACCCATGGAAAACGAACCTCCACCAAATATTCTGCCTATATATCTATGCACAACTTTCAAAGCAATGTATGCCAGAAGGTTTGAAAATCTAACGGAAGCCTCAAAAGACATTTAACGATCATCAAAGATCAGAACTTCTCTGCAGGACTTAGTGGTTCAAATCGGGCATGCAATCTATGTGGGTGTCTTTCCAAACACATTGTCTGGTTTAAAAGCCACATCAAATGCCATGATGATTCTAAGGTGTAGGTACAGGAGGTGGTCAAACTCTGCATAAGGACAGTTCTATGAAGGCTGAAATGTATATCAGCCGAAACGCTGTGTTAACAACAAACAAGATGAGGACAAATATCCGTCAAACGTAAATAATGTAAATAGTCTGCATAAGGAGGAGACAACCACCATGCAACATACACATAGACATTCATTCATATCTACAAACTAAATAAAGTGGGTCTCGGTCAGAAATTTTGGACCATAAGGCTCCAGTTAAATGATCAGTTGAACAGTCTGGTTCCAAGTGGTCTAGCAGGCTGAAAAGTTCTTGGCTTTGGGTAAAAGAAAATGCAGAAGATTTACTCAATCATGAGTTTATTGAACATATTTCCTTCTCAGATTCACACTCTTATTGTAGCGGTCCTCCAAATTTTCAAAGCCCTGTACAAATAACTCGACATGCGAGGGTCTCCAACCAGGCCTTTCGCAATATCCTTAAGGCCATGAACTTAACATCACCCCTCGCATATATATATATATATATATATATATATCACTTGATCACTTGACCGACCAGACCATCAGATGTTGTTACACATCGCTGGTCACAATGCGTTCGCATTGTTTTAGCCTTCGAATGACGCCACCCCGCTGGCTAAGCGAGCAGGCCAATAGAAGAAAGAGTGGGAGAAAGAGTGGTGAAAGAGTACAGCAGGGATTACCACCCCCTGCCGGAGCCTCGTGGAACTTTTAGGTGTTTTCGCTCAATAAACACACACAACGCCCGGTCTGGGAATTGAAACCGCGATCCTGCGACCGCGAGTCTAGACTGCTGCCGGCATAATGTAATAGGAGGGTTATTTGCATATTCAAAATGCTTCCCGAAACAAGCTTAAAAGAAACCCCTATATGTATGTGTATGTGTGTGTGTGTTTGTGTGTGTGTGTGTGTGTGTGTGTGTGTGTGTGTATGTGTGCGTGTGTGTATGTGTGTGTGTGTGTGTGTTAATGTATTAACTAGACACAAGACGTTCACAACGTGTATTCATCTAATCAGGACATTTATACACCGAGGGTGCTGTGTACTACCTAGAAGTCATGTAAGTCTGTGGCCGATGTAAATAAAAGAAAGAACGAATTTATTATTTACTAGCAGTATCGCCCGGCGTTGCTTGGTTTTGTAAGGGAAATAACTATAAAGCATTTTTAGAGAGTTATAGCCAAAAAAACGCAAAAAAATGCATTAAAAATGGAAAAAATATGATGGTAAATTATTTTTTAAATCGTTGACTCATCGTAGACATTTTTAGAGAGTTATTTCCCTTTAAAAAATATGCATTAAAATGGGAAAAAATGATGGTAAATTATTTTTAAAATCGTAGATTCATCGTAGACGCGCGCTAATACCCAGAAGGGCTCGATATGAATCACGACTATAAGATACCCGGTTTTGGTTAAACTGCACCGCAAAATGTGGAAGTAGTTAGGAATCTAAATCGTAGGAGACAGACACACAACTTCACTTTTATATATAAAGATGTTTCATATTTATTGTCTTTGCATAGCTTTTAACGCTAGAGGTATACGACGGCGCCAGTTGTTCACTACCAGTGAACTAGAGTAACACCATTTATTTTTCGAGTACCATCCGGAGATTTCGAGCGGTTATCATTATAAGTCGTGTTTGTTTGGTTAGTTGGTTGTCCG
>NW_021831470.1:0-3019 GCF_006345805.1 Octopus sinensis | reverse complement strand
CACATTCTTTACATTTATCATATCTTCCATTAGGTGAAACTGAAGTCACATGGCAGAGTGGATAAGGGTGTTGCATTCACGATCCTACAATCGTTGTTTCGATCCCTTGACCGAGCAGTACATCATTTTTTTTTAAAAGGCAAAAAAAAAAAAAAAATTCAATTCACGTTGAACCAGTCTACTCAGCTGTAAATGTGTAAGCCTACAAGGACTGGCGTTTCGTTCAGAAAGGGCCGTGTTGTGCTCTTGGTCTCTTATATGCCATGGAACCCGTATTACGGGCCCTGTGCGTTCTAGAACTTGAGACATTATTATCCAAAGGTTGATGACGATGATAGCCACTCGAGTATCGACAGGAGCATCAATGTGGTCGCTAGATCTACGAGAAATAGCAGCAAAATCTCATGACTTCATAAAACAAAGAGCACAACACTTGAAATTAAGCTCAGGATAAAAGCGTTTGTGGTTAAAAATGAAATCCTGGATATAAAATGTGACTAAAAAATTTTACTTTAAGCGATTTAAAAAAAAAAATTACCAAAAAATGTTTTCACCTTTCCTCACCTTTCCTTGCTTTGTTTTTAACCTTTTTTTAACACTTTTCTTAATTTATTTAATTACAGTATTCCATCCTCCTCCTTCACCTTCCAACCTCTTCCTACTAACTGCGTTACTCTGTTGTCTTACTACACTAAAAAATGAAACTGTCAATCCAAGAATTTCTCTAATAAAATATTGGTTGACCTCTTGTGATGTCTACATATTTTAAAGATTTTTCTTTCTCTTTTCTAGTCGTTCATGAGTTCGATCAGAAAATCCGAAGAATAATTTACAAGAAAGAAATTAATTGTATTCTAAATTTTTTTTAAATATTTCAATTTTAGACATGAATTATAAACCTTACAACGACGCATTAAAAGAAAAAGCGTTTGTTTGTCTATAATTGGAAAATTTAAATATAGATTTTTAAAAAATCGATAACTTGGTTATTAAAACATTAATTCGTGCATAATCTCAAGCATACAAGCACACACACACACGCACACATACATACGCGCACACGCGCAAAGACACATAAATATATGTATGTAGTACATATAAGCAAATCTGTATGTGCATACACACACACACATATATATGGAAGCACTCCGTCGGTTACGACGATGAGGGTTCCGGTTGATCCGACCAACGGAACAGCCTGCTCGTGAAATTAACGTGTAAGTGGCTGAGCACTCCACAGACACGTGTACCCTTAACGTAGTTTCTGGGGATATTCAGCGTGACACAGAGAGTAACAAGGCCGGCCCTTTGAAATACAGGTACAACAGAAACAGGAAGTAAGAGTGAGAAAAAGTTTGTGGTGAAAGAGTACAGCAGGAATCACCACCATCCCCTGCGGGCCTCGTGGAGCTTTAGGTGTTTCGCTCAATAAACCTCACAACGCCGGTCTGGGAATCGAAACCGCGATCCTACGACCGCGAGTCCGCTGCCCTAAACCACTGGGCCATTGCGCCTCCACTACACACACCCACACACACACACACACACAACACACACACACACACACACATATTATATATATATATATATACTCTTTTACTTGTTTCAGTCATTTGACTGCGGCCATGCTGGAGCACCGCCTTTAGTCGAGCAAATCGACCCCAGGACTTATTCTTCGCGGTTGATTTGGTATCCACAGTTACATAATGCACCAAAATCTTTGACCACAAACAGGCACCAGTTTCATTATCATCCTCTTTCCTCTCTAACAAACACCTGTTGTTATGTTTACATACCAAGCAATATCTCATTTCCATTCCATTCAGCATTAAATACCCCCACTCTCTTACTTATTAATTACACTGCTCCAGATAAAAATCCCTCCCATTCCCTTTCTGTGTACATTAACAGCCTAAGCAAAATATTAAGCGTTTTTAGCTTCACTTCCTTTCATCTTCTGTTTTGTATTGCTTTTCTTCCATATTCCCTAATATATTCTCCACTATTTATACTATAGTTTTATATTATGTACATACAATCCTTAATTATCTTCATATATTTCCGCATTACTTTCATCACAGAAGTACTTCCTGCAATCTATTTCAGATCCTGTGAGAGCTAACACCAAATTTACTGATAAAAACCACTACAAACAAATGATATATTTTATCAGCTCCTGGTACACTAACCTCTCTGTCTCACATCTAGACTAAACAACTTCCTTTTGCGAAGAAAGATCTCTTAGAAATATGCTTCAGATAATTGGCATTATGATGGAAACTAAACAATCTTCCCAAATGTATTAATTCCTCTTTCAACAGCTTAGATTCATTAATTAAATTTATCAATTTGATTTACATCTATTGCATCTTACTACCTGCGTTATCTCCTCTTTAAATATCGCTAACACAACTCGCATAACTACCATAGAAAAATTCAAACATAACAGTTTTCCCTTAACTCTATTTGTCAGTTGTACAATACTCAACGACTCTCAACATTTAAATATAACCAAGAAATTTAAATATAATCCATTGAATGGCTTAACAAACAAAATGTATTATTAAATAAAATAATATTTGTATGATTATTACTACCGATTAAGCCATATATAAATATCAACAAATTCAATCCAAACATTGATTTTATGCACCGTTGATTGATAATTTTCTTCTCTCATACTGTATACCATTTCAGACTTCCTTTTAAAAGATTAATTTAAACTTGTTTGCGAATTTATATCGCACTAATATACACTTAATGCTAATGTAAACACGTATATCGGATAACATTTAGCATAACAGTATCTTGTACCAATTAATGTAAATTATTTCATTGAATATAAATTTTACGTGATACGTATAACTTCCTGCGAGCTGGCAGAATTGTTAAAGCTTTGGACAAAACGCTTAGCGGTAATACTTCCGGTTCCTTACGTTCAGAGTTCAACTACTGTCGAGGTCAGTTTTGAATTTCATCCTACAGTTGTCGATAAAATAAGTATCTATTTCTTTATTGC
>NW_021831468.1:0-3008 GCF_006345805.1 Octopus sinensis | reverse complement strand
AATTTATAAGCTGATTAATGTATTAAATTATTGGACTATAAGGATAGATACTAGCAGGAATTATTTATATTTCAAGCTAAAGAAAGGCAGATATAGCTGCCGAATTCATAATATCTTTGTGAAACGTCCTTGATTATAGAATTCTCAGGTGCCAATCACAGGCGCAGGAAGACAAGGTTGTTTGAGCACAACTCGGGTATGATAAATATCGCAATGTTGTTTTTCTTCTTTTTTATCTCTTCAAGTACACTAGTTTATTGGCAAAGTCACACATGATATAATATAATATTTAATATGTTTAGCTATACAGAAACAGGGAGAGAGAAAGAGACAGACAGACAGAGAGAATAAGCCCTGGGGTCAAGTTCTTCGACTAAAGAAAACCTATAAGGTGGGATTTCAACATGCAGTAGTCAAATGACTACCCATTATGTGTGTGTGTGTGTGTGTGTGTGTTAGGTGGGGTTTATATACATATAAATACTGGAAAAGTATTGCTTTTTCTCCTTCCCGGAAACTGTGAACGTATCTGTTTCCCTCATGTACCGACATGGGACATTGAACCTTGACGACATGAATTTAGAAACAGACATTTTAAGCTTATTTTTCGTAGTATATAATTTGGTTCTTTGCGTAAGTCCGGTAAGAAAATAGAAAAAAATGAAGACAAGAGTTTGGGGAGTGAAATATTTAGTTGGACATCTAATCGTTGTGGATATATTATTTTAGACATGAACATGAGCCGCTTTCTTGAAAATCATTGAAGAGCTAAACAAATTTAAGTAAATACCACAATTTCCTATTTAGTGCTATATACAACCTTATTTACGCAGAAAGTAACCCTAATCTTGGGAATTCTATAGACTTCAATATGAGCGTAGTGATTTAAACCCATTAAAGGATTATTGAAGTAAGTCCCTATTCAAATGAATACAGCCTATATAGTCAAATCTTTACTCCAATCATTATTCCACTACGTGCGCCGTCTATTTTCTGTCCTGTCTGTTAATACAAAAACAGGTGTCTCATAATTCAGATGTATCTACTCTACATGAAGCTAGCAAAACGTTTTCTGTTTATAAGCTAGTGAAGACAAATTCAACACAACCGTCCTACAAAGCATCCTAAAATCAAAATGGATGACCACATTCTAGAATGCCGAAGAAATATCGACGTTGAAACCAAAGAGACAGGATGGGGAAAGCTATACGTATGTTATATTTGAGATAATGGATCGTTCCTGTGAATCTGATCTCCCTAAATAAATCTGACTTGGAAAAGATATATAATGCAACAATTGTCTTTCCCATACCCCTCTCTTTCACTTTCTGAATATATATAATATATATATTATATATATATATATATATATATATATACACTCACACACACACGGCGCACATGTGCATATATGGATATATATATATGTATGTACGTATGTATATATGTATGTATATATGTATGTATATATGTATGTATGTATGTATGTATATTTATATACACACACATATATATACATATATATATGTGCATGTATATTATATATATATATATAAATATTTACGTTGACACATATATTTATACATACACACACACCTAAGCATTCTCACAGTTCGATATTCTCATTCTGTTTATATTCCAAAGATCTAATCCTTTGACAAAATTACACAACACTGGAATTTATTATCTAGTCACGTGCTTCCAATAATCCTTTGGCTTTATCTTTTCACACAAGTTATTTCGAATAACTTCATTCATCTGTCCAATACTCAATTGGCCTATTTCCCAAAAACGACTATCGATGCTAGAATTTTAAGATGGATTGGCAGTGCTCATGTCCTCAGTCTATTCAAACACGTTTTGATTGCAGCATCTCAACCGGTACACCTTTTCTTATCGTTGTTTTTTGTTATTGCTTTTTTTAGACATAGACCAGCTCTAAATGAACATACCGATGATCAAAGGTTTCTAGCAATGATGTGTGTGTGTGTGTCTGTGATTGTGTGTATGTGTGTGTCTGTGCGTACGTACTTGCCCTAAGCGCTCTGGAATAGAATCCGAGAACCAGAAATATCTTTTTGCCAAGGGTGCTTCATAACCACACATCCAAGCTTCAGATTGGTGGGTAGGCAGAATATTTGGAGTAACATTTTTTCTGGTTCTTTACCACTAATTCTTCCCACCTAATTTTAGGTTCTACACAAATTATAATCATTATTGATATTATTGTGTTTGTTGCTGTTGCTACTACTGCTATTATAATGACCGTGAAAATAGACATTATATACACGGACAGTGTTGGTGTTCGTACAGTGGTGATTATGTCAATGACTTTTAGATTATGTGTTTTCACTTCAGTCAGGCGGAATTAAAGTTATAAATATTGAATAATGATTATTTACCCAATCACTTATTTCTATCGAGCTTTATGCTGTGTCATACTATTGTATGTTAAATCTGTCTTCACGAGTAAGAATAGACTTCGCTGAGAAGGTCTAATAAAATCGAATCATGTGAAGAATTATTGCTATATTCAATTGCAGCTTTTCTTTCCGTTGTTAGACTTTACGAATTAATTTCAAGATTGTGGGCGCAGCCTTCATAGCTAGGCTATAGTGATTTTAAGCATAATCACTTTACTGCGAAACCTTCAGTGGTGTGTGATACGGAGACAGGCGAATGCAACAACCATGGTTCTTGTTCGATATGACCTTCTCCAAGGATTCCGTAAGTTATTGCGATTGTCACATCATGGTCGTCAAAAAGTCATTACCTATATCATAATCGTAATTGCCATAGTTACTAACACATAACAAATGAATTGACTATCCACTTCCTTTTATATAGAAAAAGAGCGGTATTAATTTCAGCACTTCAGGTTCTCAGTTAATATTTCGAAGAGGTTAGCTACTGTTAATAAAATAAAATACCAGGTAAGTATTTATGTGCATAACACCGACTAGGACACCCCCCCCACACACACACCACACGTAACACACCTTATATTC
>NW_021831467.1:0-2941 GCF_006345805.1 Octopus sinensis | reverse complement strand
ATACATATATATGTATATAAGGATATATATATAAAGAGAGAGATATCGACAAAGAGAAGGATAGATAAAGAAAAAAGTATGTAGTGAAATAAACATACAGGTGAGACATATATATATATATATATATATATATATATATATAGTAATATATATAGTATATATATATAGTAATATATATAGGCGTGTGTGTGTCTAAACGTTCATTTATATATATATATATATGTATATATATGAACGTTTAGACACACACACGCCCACACGCACAGATCGGGGTAATATTGTATGTGTGTGTGAGAGAAAGAAAGAGAGAGAGGGTGAGAGAGAGTGAGAGAGAGAGACAGGCTGACAGACAGACAGAGACAAAGAGACGGAGTGACAGAGAGATGAAGAGTAAACAGCAATTTTCAAGGAGAGAGAGAGAGAGACCGTTTGTATCACATAAATACATTTCTTCTTTTTCTTCTTGAAATCTTTCCTTTGACATAATCATTATTATTATTATCATTATTATTATTATTATTATCATTATTATTATTATTATTATTATTATTATGTTATTATTATTATTATTATTATTATTATTATTATATTATTATTATTATTATTATTATTTATTATATTATTATTATTATATTATTATTATTATTATCTTATTTTTATTATATTATCATTATTATTATTATTATTATTATTAATTATTATTATTATTTATTATTTATATTATTAATTATTATTATATTAATTATTATTAGCAGCAATTTTATTCAGTGTATTTTTATAATCAAACAACAATGATGATAACGATAATGACGATGATAATAATAATAATATAATGATAATAATAATGATAATAATAATAACAATGTAGATGACCATGATTCTGTATTTGTTTGGTGTTTGTGATATGATTGTGCAGTAGTAGCAGCCGCAGCAGCAGCAGTAGAGAAATGTTTCTCAGCCGGCCATACATCTAATACTTATGATTATTTCATTGCTATCAATCACAATAAGTCACTTAAAAAACTATTAATCAACGTCCACCGAAAGACAAAACACTGGTAAAAACACAGCACAAAACCTACTGAAATATGATAACATACAATGTAATGCGTAGAATTAGATATATAAATAATATATATATATAGATATATATATATATATATATATATATATATATAAGAATGTATAATATATGTAATATTATATAATGTATAATATATGTACATATATATACATTTATACATATAATATATATATATATAATATATAATATATATATATATATATATATATATATATATTTATAAGATATACAAGTATATTCATACATTCACATATACATACATATATATATAATATATATATTGCATATGGAAATATAAATCTACATATATTCATGTGTATATTCAAACACATACTACACAACTACACGCACATATACATACACACGAACACAGACATATATTTGTGTGTGTGTGTGTGTGTGTGTGTGAATGCGCTACGCTGTATGAGGGAAAAAATCTTGTCAAAAACACACAGGCAAAAAATAAACCTGGAAAATAAATGTCGCAGTAAAGATGGAAACGATTTAGTGGTAGTAGTGGGAGGAGAGTTAACGCCGTGAGTCGAGGTAAGAGTAGGTGACAGGGCGAGAGAATGAGTGAGAGAGGTTGAGCGAGAGGGGGAGAGACAGACAGAGGTGGAAGTTGAGTATATGTTATGTGTGAGTGTATATGAGAGTGAAGGAGGGGGGAATATGAGGTCGGGGTAAACAAAGCTAATCATATATATATATATATATATATATATACATAGCTTTTTATTTGATTCAGTAGTCGGCCTGTCGCGACCATGCTGGGACTTCGTCTATAAGGGTTTAGTTGAAAAAGTGACTATGGTACTACGGTGCAAACGAACCAACACCGGTTGTCAAAGCGGCGGCGGTTGGGGACAGAGACGGTACAATGACACTCATCTAGCTGTCTGTTTGTGTGTAAGTGTGTATGTATGCGATGGGCTTCCATACAGTTTCCATCCACCAAATACTCTCACCAGGCTGTACAGGTGCTATAATTGGAGAATAAGTGGAAAAGTGAACAAAATATTCACTGCTAATGAGAATGGTTGCCCGGCTGAATATAAACCCGGTGCATGCAGCCGAGGCGTTATTCAGATTAAATGACTAATACTGCTTCATTTCCGTATACCAACTTCTACATTACAATTGTAATTCATCGAAGCAAGCAAGATATTCAACCACTGTGATTCTACTACTCTTCGGGTAGCCGGTGCTATGACATTATTATCTGTATGGATTGAAAACAAACGAGAATTTAGCAGAAATATACCATCAGGAATGTTTAACACAGTTTGTCTCGCTCGCATATAGATGTTTCGGGGGTGGGGGACAAAATCCGAAGACTAGGGAGGTTAGTGAGAGAGAAGTGTTTTATGCTTTGCCAAAATGTTAACATATGAGTGTCACGTGACCATGCTTGCAGTCCAGATTTTCACTTTTCGTGTCTCAAGTTCCTTCGTAGAGAACGGGATATCGAAATAATATTGTGACAGTATTTCGTAAAACAAATTCAAATTTTTACAAAGCCCTTTCCCTTCAACGACACCTTCCATTCAACATTCATAACTGAACGAATCTGACATGACTTTTTAGTCATGGTGGCGATGGTACAATCCACTGCAAAAGCTCCCTTTTCTCTTCCGATATCGTAGCTGTATATCTAAGTTTTGTGTTTGAAAACTGTTGCAACAGATTTCAAAATGTTTTCATCAAAATTCGAACTATCAGACTTGTTCTGAGTGTGGCTCGGTGTTTTTATTCTGTCGTCTGTTAGTAGACGCTGCACATATTTTATGGCAACACGATTCATCTTCAATTTTTTCTCTGTTACTTGTTTCAGTCATTTGACTGTGTCGAGCAAAT
>NW_021831466.1:0-3012 GCF_006345805.1 Octopus sinensis | reverse complement strand
GTTGTTGTTGTTGTTTAGCCCCAGGAAAGTCCTGATCCAGGTAGACCTATGATCAAGGATGTTCCAGCTCTGACCATCCCGTCTTATATTCAGGCATAGTGTATCTAGGACTACATTATCTAATGTATCATTCCTTGTTGATGTTGTTTAGCCCCAGGTCAGTCCTGATCCAGCAGACCTATGATCAAAGATGTTCCAGTTGTGACCATCCTGTCTTTTATTCAGACAGTCTATCTAGGACTACATTATCTGATGTGCCCATCCTTGTTGTTTAGCCCCAGGTCAGTCCTGATCCAGCAGACCTATGATCAAAGATGTTCCAGCTGTGACCATCCCGTCTTATATTCAGACATAGTGTATCTAAGACTACATTATCTGATGTGCCCATTCTTGTTTCTTTAGCCGCAGATCAAAGACATTCCTGCTCTGACTATCCTGTCTTTTATTCAGACATAGTGTATCTAGGACTACATTATCTAATGTGTCCTTCCTTGTTCTTGTTGTTTAGCCCCAGGACAGTCCTGCTCCAGCAGACCTAAGACGTTCCAGCTGTGACCATCCTGCCTTTTATTCAAGACACAATCTATCTTAGACTAGACCAGCTAATCTGCGCTTCAAATTTATAACCAATAGCGTATGGTTTTAGGGGAATTTGGCTATTATTTTCCGAACGTCGAGTGACCACGTGCTCTGCCTCCTTCTGCTCCTGCCTCTGTTGCAGTCATGCGCACTGGAGCGTTTCAGAAGCGATTTAATAAGAAAGTGAACAGCTTGTCTTCGTTCATTCTGTTTAAACACATTCACAAGTGTGGGAGTGAGCGCACATGTAATATGTTTAGACATCAATACATACAAAACATACGTATTATTCAGACCTAAATATTTGCATACAGGCTTTAATACGTATGCACGTATTTGCATACATCTACGTATATATGCATGCGAATGGAGGCACGTATACATACATTATACATACATACATATATTTAGGCATTCAGATATGTGTAGATGTGTTCAAGCGTGTATGTTTACATGTGCATATACCTGCAAACACGAAATCATATACACATATATACATTGTGTATATATATATATATATATATATACAATCACAGACACACACCACGCACGCACGCACATATATACGCAATCATACGCAAACACATACACGCATATGTACACTATATATATATACATATAAACATTTGTGTGAATACACACGTGCTAATTAATATATATATGTGTGTTTGTGTGTGGTTGTATACAAATGCATGTTATGTATAAGAATATATACATATATATATATATACGTATATAATATATATATATATATATATATACATGCATACATTTATGTATATATATATATATTCATAGATATACACACACATACCTATCTCTCGCTCTCTCTCTCTCTCCTCTCTATATATATATATATATATATATATATAGTATATATATACTATATACATTTACACACTCAATATATTTATATCTATATCTCTATATCTATATCTACCTATCACACACACGCACGCACACAACACACACACATAATCGCGGACGACAAGCACGAAAACAAATGAAAAATGCAAACACATTATTTCTGTTTGAATAAAGTAAAATCTCAATTTATTATATTTGAAATTTTCAGAAAAATCTTTAATTAATCTTAAATATCCAATATAATATTGATTGATTTCGATATAAAACTGGTCTGGTTTTTGCGAGAAGTTGTGAGGTCGTGGGATTGTGGGGGCTTATCTCGCGTCTGCTGAGGAAAAGTGGAATATCTCTGTTTAAAATCCATGTTACTCGGAAATTATGTATACATGGTTTGTGTGTATGTGTATTTGTGTGTGCATGCGTGTACGTGTATGTGTAATATATATGTGTCTGTATATGTATGTATGTATGTGTGATATATATATTATCTATATATATATATATATATATATATATATACGAATATTTTTTTTCACGGAGGTCGCTCGTAATGCGAAAACTCGTAAAGCAGAGCAATAATTTCCCATAGTATCAATGATATAAATTGCAATAAGTTCCCAGAAAAATATTTTACCTATAAATTTTATAATTCTCGTAAATAAATGGCAATAAAACAACAGAATATTTTATGTAAATTAAAAGGAATGTCAAGATTATGATAACAAAAATATTTTTATTGTAATCGTTCTCTGAATCACTTTCACTTGCACTAGACTCGCGCGCACCATCACTTGTAGACGCGGTCACCGATTCACAAGCACTCGTAGACGGACTAGTAGATTTCGGAAGCAAGTTTCTTAGCACACAGCCACTCCTGTGCCTGGACGAATATCTCCAAGAAACTCCTAATAATTCCGGATGTATCTCTACAAATAATAGCCCTTTACTTAAATGAGATATGTTGTCCAAAGAATGGTTTCAATATGAAACGTCATTAAACGCCTTTTCCAGGTGTGATGGTATAAAGTGTGGCATGCCGGGTCAAATTCTGGCCGACACTTCCCTAAGTTCTAGTAAAATCGATATATATATTCATTATATATATATATATATATATATATATATATACTATATATATATATTATATATATATATATATATAGATGTGTGTGTGTGTGTGTATATATATATATATATATATATATATACACGTATGTATGTATATGTATATGTATAAATAGGCGCAGGCGTGGCTGTGTGGTAAGAAGATTGGTTCCCAATCACATGGTTTTGGGTTCAGTCCCACTGCGGGCACCTTGAGCAAGTGTTTTCTGCTATGACCTCAGGCCGACTAACGCCTTGTGAGAGCATTTGATAGACGGAAACTGAAAGAAGACCGTCGTAAAACATTTTTAAGAATTTAAGGATACACACACATACACACATTATATATAATATATATAATATATATATTGTATGTGTGTGTGTGTGTGTGTGTGTGTTATGTGTATGTTTGTGTGTATGTGTTTGTCCCTTCACAATCGCTTAATAACCGGTGTGGTGTGT
>NW_021831465.1:0-2905 GCF_006345805.1 Octopus sinensis | reverse complement strand
GCTATATATTCGTATTATATGTGAAAATGACACTGATGTTTTATAAAAGAAACTGCAGAGGGTGTATATGTAAATGTAAAGTACATAGATATTACTATTTATAGACAGGCGCGTGCACGCACGTATACGCATACATTCACTCTTTCTCTCTCTGAACCCCCGTCTGTCTTTCTGTGAAATAAACTTAAATATATACACACGCACATACACATGCGCGCGCGCGCGTGTGTGTGTGTGTGTGAATAGAAGACAATTCAACTTGCATAACCAGATAATTCGAGATTAGATTATCAATCATCGATATAGATATTTCTTCTGAAATCGCGGTGTTTCAGGAAAAAAAAAAAAAAAATTTCACCACTACTATCAACCACGATGCGAAAACTATTACAATGTATATGTCCAGAAGTCGGCTTTTCATCGTAGCAGTTTCTATTAAGTCAAATCTGGGCTGATCTTTTATTCGAAGTTTCCATGAGAAGCTAAGGCAAGGCGAAAGTGTATTATCTTGTTAAACGCCTCAATAACCATTCGTCGAGTCTATAACGTAAGGAAGGCTCGTAAGTATTATTTAGCATAAACTCCAAAAACATACACAGATTTAGAATTGATCTGGTGATAATATTTAAAGAATACACAAAAGCAACAATATTAAAACCATTTTTTAGAATAGTTAAATTTATAGGTATTACTCTAGGTATAACCACATCAAAAATCAACAACGAAGGAGCCGCCACACAGCAAGTTAATCCATTGAAAATAATATCTCACTCTCTCAACTCAAACCACTTCATGTTAGAACAAAACACATTAAAAAATGTAATTGTATCGAAAAAAACTATGCTAAAGAATATTCATACACAAGAATTCTAATCAGTTTCCCGTCCATAATGAAGAACTTTATAGATACCGGGAAGCTTTATGAAAATAAACAAAAGACGAAAGGCAGGTGGAATACAAACAAACAATTGTATTAGTATGGCGCTCAGGAATATAAATAAAGCAAGTCTTTTACGTTTCGAGCCTACACTCTTCAACAGAAAGATACACAGAAAAGAAACACGGAGAGAAACAAGGAGAGAAAAAAAATGCGTGCAGAAGCTAGCGAATCAACATAACCAATTTCAAGCCATCTTCTGCCAAGGAATGTTTTGAAATGCTTCCCACCATTACGCTGACGCAAGAACAATAAGCGGTTTTAGCCAATAATTTATATCCCACGAACAACAGCACTATCAGGAAGAGGAAAATAATTTGATTCCAACCACATTTTAGCATAAATGGGTTGTGCGGACGCCCCGAGACGATGAAGTAGACTAGCCACATTACGTAGATATAGAGGGAGAAGTCTAGACGTCAGAGTTGAGTAGAGGTCATCCGAACGTGTGATATAACAAAATGTAACCACCAAATAAGCTAGGACCTAATTATCACAACTACACCTAGATATCACAAACCCTTTAAAACCAATGCAATGCATGTGAGTCACTCTTATTGGGAAAATATTGTTTCCCAGAACGATCATTACAATCAATCGACCAAGCCACATCCAAAAATCCAACATTGAAGAGCAGATACCTATTTCTTTACTACCCACAAGGGGCTAAACACAGAGGGGACAAACAACGACAGACAAGCGTAACTGGTACTTATTTAATCGACCCCGAAAGGATGAAAGGCAAAGTAGACCTCGGCGGAATTTGAACTGAGAACGTAACGGCAGACGAAATACGGCTACGCATTTCGCCCGGCGTGCTAACGTTTCTGCCAGCTCGCCGCCTTCAGATGCCGTTTAACCCGCTTAGAAGCACTTGATTTTCTGCTACAATACTTTATTAAGCAAACACAAGACACCAAAGGATGATATCGAGTGGAATAAATAATACATTACACCTTGCGATTGTCTGAATGAGCTAATAATAGCATCATATGGACTTATTCAGATTGTGAGCAGAGCGCTTTCTTCCTCGTCGGTACGATTGATTTGGAAATTAAAGAACAGCTGAAATGAACCTGTTTATAAACTGAACCATCTTCGATAAAGCAACACTGTATGGGAAGCACTCCGTCGGTTACGACGATGAGGGTTCCGGTTGATCCGAATCAACGGAACAGCCTGCTCGTGAAATTAACGTGTAAGTGGCTGAGCACTCCACAGCGCGTGCACCCTTAACGTAGTTCTCGGGGATATTCAGCGTGACACAGAGAGTGACAAAGCCGGCCCTTTGAAATACAGGTACAACAGAAACAGGAAGTAAGAGTGAGAGAGAAAGTTGTGGTGAAAGAGTACAGCAGGGATCACCACCATCCCCTGCCGGAGCCTCGTGGAGCTTTTAGGTGTTTTCGCTCAATAAACACTCACAACGCCCGGTCTGGGAATTGAAACCGCGATCCTACGACCGCGAGTCCGCTGCCCTAACCACTGGGCCATTGCGCCTCCACACTGTATACTAATGGGGGAATAGAACTGCAAATCATGCATAACTGAAAAATTCCAGATTGGTAAAGAACCACTGATATCGGTAAAGAGAAACATCTTATTTCAATGCCAACATAAAACGTCATTTTTTTTGTTTTTTGAAGAAATACGTTTGGAAACTCAAAAAACGTTAGAAACATCCTTAACTTTCCAATATTTAAAATTTCCAAATCGAAACAAGGCATTCGCTCGACTACCACCCTGACACTCGCAGATCAGTCAGAAAGTCTAATCCCTACAAAAACTTGCTCAGAGATACCCGTTAGCAATAAATGCCAGCTGACTGCTGTAGACCAATGAGAATCGATTTAACCTGTGCATCAATAGATGATTACATTGAGGTCGAGACTACGTCAGTGATCGTAGGTGGCTGCCAAACTCCGAGTATAAATTGAGTGAAGCATCAGATGCCTACCAATAAATGTA
>NW_021831464.1:0-3005 GCF_006345805.1 Octopus sinensis | reverse complement strand
AAGAAGAAGAAGAAGAAGAAGAAGAAGAAGAAGAAGAAGAAGAAGAAGAAGAAGAAGAAGAAGAAGAAGAAGAAGAAGGCCAAAACAGGTTACCAAAACACAGATAAATAAATGAAAGCAACGATTACTAGAATATCGCAGCGACTAAATTAGCAATAATTAATCAGATAAAACACCATGCAGCTTCAGACCTAATTAGCTGAACTTGTAAAAGTAATATAATATCTAAGTGTAGAACATATTTCGTTTAAAGTGATATGTTGTCAACTGAATGTAACAGTCCCAGGAAAGGGAAGAATGCTACTGTCGTTTAGCCCTAGCAAACACCGTTTCTTGTTGAACTTGACATATTTCCTGTGTCCTTATGCTGGCAATGCTGGGTGGAGGTGCTTGTCTCCACTTTGAAAACATATAAGGACAGAAGAAATGTTTCAAGTCCAACAGGTAACGGTGTTTCCTAGGGCTAAATAACAGTAGCATTCTTCCCTTTCATGGGACTGTCACATTAAGTTGACAAAATACTATCACTTTATCGTGCTGCTACTGCATAAATCTCTCTGAGAGATTTAGAAATGTATTATTTCTATATTTTGTTTAGTTGTAGAATTACTTACGTGGAAGGCGGCGAGCTGGCAGAATTGTTAGCACGCTAGGCGAGATGCTTAGCGGTATTTCGTCTGCCGTTACGTTCTGAGTTCAAATTCCGCCAAGGTCGACTTTGCCTTTCATCCTTTCGGGGTTGATAAATTAAATACTAGTTACGCACTGGGGTCGATGTAATCGACTTAATCCTTTTGCCTGTCTTTGTTCGTCCCCTCTATGTTTAGCTCCTTGTGGGCAATAAAGAAATAAGAATTACTTACGTGGTTTAAACCCTCCTAATTAGAGGTGCTTCATACTGACATAGTTACATAGATCGTTCTTTTCTTTTGTGTTTTTTATTTCTTTCAGTGATTTGACTGCGGCCATGCTGGAGCACCGCCTTTAGTCGAACAAATTGACCCCAAGACTTATTCTTTGTAAGCCTAATATTTATTCTATCGGTTTCTTTTACCGAACCGCTAAGTTACGAGGACGTAAACACACCAGCATCGGTTGTCAAGTGATGTTTGGGAGAGACAAACACAGACACACAAACACGCGCGCGCACACACACAAACACACACACACACACACACACACAGATGCATATACATACGACGGACTTCTTTCAGCTTCCGTCTACCAAAACTACTCACAAGGCTTTGGTCGGTCCAAACTATAGTAGAAGATACTTGTCCAAGGTACTACGCAGAGGGACTAAACCCGGAATCATGTGGTTGGTAAGCAAACTACTTACCACACAGCCACTCCTGAGTAAGTTAATATGAATATTGGTGTTATTTGGAGAGGAAATTTTGCGAAATTTAAGCAATACAGCAACAGAGCATGGTAACTATAACTACCATCATTGCTATTGCCATCACCATCATCTTTCTTTCTTTGACCCCCTTCGGTTAGACACTGACCATGGGTTTGCACCTAGAGAGTTATCCTCTGAGACACAAGTCTGGGCAAGGTTGTTTTATGGAAGACCAGCAGTCGCCCATGCATACCGGTCTCCCCTCTCCACGTCACCGATGTTGTCCAAGGGAAAGGCAAAGGGGCCGATACAGCTTGGCACCTGTGACGTCGCAACTCATTTCTACAGCTGAGTGAACTGGAGCAACGTGAAATAAAGTGTCTTGCTCAAGAACACAACACGCAGCCCGGTCCGGGATTCGAGCTCACAACCTCACGATCGTAAGCTCGACGCTCTACCCACTGAGCCACGCGCCTTCACCATCATTATCATTAACACTACTATCTCCACCACCATCATCACCACCACCATTTTCAATACCATCAACTCCATCATCACCAAAACCGTCACCAGCATCACCACCATTATCATCACCAACATCGTCACGACCACCAGTTCCAGCATCATCATCCACAACCACCAGTTCGAGCATCATCCTGGAGCACCACCTTTAGTTGAGCAAATCAACCCCAGGACTTATTTTTTGTAAGCTTAGTACTTATTCTAGCAGTCTATTTTGCCGAACCGCTAAGTTACGGGAACGTAAACACACCAGCATCGGTTGTCAAGCGATGTTGGGAGGACAAACATAGATAAACACGCACACATATATATATATACATATACATATATACGACGGGCTTCTTTCAGTTTCCGTCTACCAAATTCACTCACAAGGTTTTAGTCGGCCCGAGTCTATAGTTGAAGATACTTGCCCAAGGTGCCACGCAGTGGGACTGAACCCGGAACCATGTGGTTCGTAAGCAAGCTACTTACCACACAGCCACTCCTAGAGGAATACCACACCAATGCTACAACTTCTATAATAATTATAACTACAAACATCACCACCGCCATCGCTATTACCATCTCTACCAGCACTACAACCACCAATCACTGCCACCATTACCACTACCACCACTAATGCCACCGCTCGAAAGCAGTACTGCGTTCATCACCCTGACAAACCCACAGTTATAGCCACCACTTCAACCATCACCATCACAACCAGCATCTCAATAACCACGAAAACGACTACCACAACCTCTACATCCACCACAACAACAACTACAACCTGTACAACCACAGTTATAGCTACCACTTCAAACATTACCATCACAACCAGCATCCCAACAACCACTAAAACGACCACCACAACCTGCACAACCACCACACTATAACTACCACCACAACAACTAGCACTACAACAACGACTACAACCTGTACAACCACCACCACAACCTTTTCTACTAAAGCCCGAAATTTTGGAGGAGTGGGCCAGTCGATAAGATCGACCCCGGTACGCAACTGGTACTTAATTTATCGACCCCGAAAGGATGAAAGGCAAAGTCGACCTCGGCGGAATTTGAACTCAAAATGTAAAGACAGACGAATCACAACCATCACAACCACCGCCACCACAACCAATCACCACCACTACAAC
>NW_021831462.1:0-2820 GCF_006345805.1 Octopus sinensis | reverse complement strand
TTTTACATCCAACCTGATTCATTTATTCTATTTGATTAAATTAATAAACTTTGGTTTAATAAAGTAAGCTTGATATTGTTTTTTCTTTATATATATATATATAGATATATAATATATATTAGGATTCAAAATGTGACCGCGTGTGTACCGTTTGGCGATTTATATATTTATATATACTACGGGTTCTTTCAGTTCCGTCTACCAAATCCACTCACAAGGCTTTGGTTGGCCCGAGGCTACAGTAGAAGACACTTGCCCAAGTCGCTACGGAGTGGGACTGAACCCGGAATCATGTGGTTGGTAAGCAAGCAATTTACAACAGCCCACTCCTGTACCCATATATATATATATATATATATATATATACATATATATATATATTATATATATATATAATATATATAATATATATATATATATATATATATATATATATATATATATATATATTATATATATTGCACACACACATACATATAGACATACTTATGTATAGAAATTCAACGCATGCTTTCCCATGCGGTGTTGTATTTGTGGTGCACGCTTCGGGCTTTACGGCATAAACCCTCATCCAGGAGACCTGACCTTAGTTGGTCAAGCTTATGCCCGAGCGTAAACGACATTCCGACCCTGACAAACCCCTCTTTTCAGCCAGGGCTATTTGGATGTTTTCTCAGCACCCTCTGTATTGTTCTATATATATTCCCGTAAAGCAAAATCGCCATATTGTGGCGATACTCATCGTCCTGATTCTTCCAACCCTCAAGTGTTACAGGCACCATAAACTCGGTAAGTGAACAAAGAGGATCTACCTTTAAATTCTGAAGAAGGCCCTTTGCTCAACAACCACAAGCTTTGGGATATATTTCAAAACTAGCAGTATCGCCCGGCGTTGCTCAGGTTTGTAAGGGAAATAACTATAAAGCATTTTAGAGTTATAGCCCAAAAAATAGCAAACAAATGGAAAAAAATGATGGTAAATTTTTTTTTGAGATTTAAAAAAGGTGGAGTTGCGTCCCCTAGACAGTTTGTGGTTCGGGTTTCTGATTCTCGACCCCATGTCGAATTTATCAATTTTTTTCAGAAACTGGGGGGAACTTTTAAAATTTTCGCTGCGTTAGTTTTGAATTATGACATGGGGCTATGGGTGTCAAGTTTCATCAGAATCGGTTGAAAGATGTGGTCAGGGTGAGGGTACAAGCAAACAGACACACAGAAACACGCACAGACAAACTGCCGTTTATATAGAGAGAGATGTCAGTATACGAAGCTTCATAATATAAATGTCTCTTCTATTAGTGATTAATTAATTCCAGTTTTAACTCAAGAGAAATTCATAAAGTAAAGCAACAACTCTTGGTTCTAAGACCATGAAAATGTCAAAGATACATGGGTAGGTACATGGTTCTTAGATTCGATCTTTTAAGAGGTGGGGTTTGTATCGTTAAACGGGTTATAGAGAAAAGTACATGTGGTACAGTAGTAATCATTGAGCGAATCTTATTTCATGAATACAAAACGGTAAATTTTTGAATGACACTTTGTTTCTGAAAAGCTGACAGGTGACATCGTTTCTGTTTTGAATGTGTGTGTGAGTGTAGTAATTATATATATATATATATATATTATATATATATATATATATATATATATATATATAATATATATATATTATATATATATATATATATATATATATAATAAATATATATATATATATATAATATATAAATATAATATATATATATATATATATAATATATATTATATATATTATATATATCATATATGTATGTAGTATGTAGTATGTATGTATGTATGTATGTATTATGTATGTTTGTATGGAAAGCACGGAAACACGTATGCTTACACACATACAAATATAATCTTTATTGTTCTTTATCTTCTTTCAGATTTGAGTCATAATTATCTTTATTCTAGTGATAAAATTGTATTCTTTGCTTCTGTAGAAGACGCTATCTTTTCTAGCCTTTAATTAACCATTTTGCTTCTGACATGCCAATCATTTTTCAGACAAGTAACAACACATTAAAACCTTGGTCTAAACATTGATGGATTTAAATTATTCTTTTCGCCTTCTCCGATTGGCACATTTTGTCACATTTGGCATATTTTGGCATATTTTGGCACATTTTGGCACATTTTAGCACATTTGGCACATTTTGGCACATTTGGTACATTTTGTCACATTTGGCACATTTTGGCACATTTCGGCACATTCTGGCACATTTTGGCACATTTCGGCACATTTTGTTACATTTTGTCACATTTAGCACATTTTGGCCCATTTAGCACATTTTGGCCCATTTAGCACATTCTGGCACATTCTGGCACATTCTGGCACATTCTGGCACATTCTGGCACATTTGGCACATTTTGGCACATTTTGGCACATTTGGCACATCTAGGCACATTTGGCACATTTTGGAAATTTTTGCCAGCAATTTCAGGGATGTCGGTTATGTTGACCCTAGTGCTCAACTGGTACTTATTTCATTGACTCCGAAGTGATGGAAGGCAATGTCAACCTCGGCGGAATTCGAACTCAGAACGTAAAGGCGGACGAAATGCCGCTAAGCATTTTATCCGACGTGCTAACGATTCTGTCAGCTCGCCGATATATCCACAGCTTGTAGCATTTTTATGAGTTTCCTTTATTGATCCATAATTTAAATGCCGCAGTAATTTCTCGCGTAAATATCGCATCTTACCGGTAGATCTTGTTATATTGCTCTCCCGACACTCCACCACAGCGTGGCGGTCTAGTGGTTTTCTTATCTCTGTTGCTGACCAGGTTTC
>NW_021831461.1:0-2986 GCF_006345805.1 Octopus sinensis | reverse complement strand
ATATATATATATATACCCAGCACATGCTGTCAGTAATTACTCAGGGTAGGCAGTTGATGACCGTTATGTAGTAAAGCACACAAAAAATATGCGAAAACACAGGCGCACGACTGAGTTGAAGGCAGGTTTACTTCTGCCTTTATAACGCGTAAAGAAAACAGTGTCGAAATGAAAGCATATTTTGCCAGAAAAGCCAAATGCTGCTATCGATTTTTTATTCAAGGTAGGCACAGCCTACTTTGCCTACCTAGGTACCACTTACCTGCTATATATATATATATATATATATATATATATATATTTACTCATAAATGAGGGTGAAAAATTAGATATTAATTTAATAATACCATCAGTTTAACACCAAGTGGCCTAGCACATAAAAACCAGGGAGACAATACAAATTTATACGTAAATATAAGAGAGTTACCGTTAAGTGGTTAACTCTAGTGCTAGAAATAGCTCCTTATTCTGGTATAGCCACCAAAGTTGTTTCCACAAAAGAAATAACATCACCTCCAACGTAAATATCTCAAAGCTCATGTGCACCGATCTAGAGCCTCGCTTAGTACATACTGTGCTGATGATGCCTAATAGACAGAAACAAGCGTTTGCTGTGAGATTAAATGAAGGCCATCGTATCGCCCCCTAATCCATCATTACTCCCAAACTGTCAGATTAAGTAAAGCTGGAGCCCCAGAGATGTGTATCTGGAAGGGGAATGGCATCCATCCATTGTGTTACATCAATATCTGATGAAGGCTTTACTTCCTTGTCGTGAACATAAAACGGCTTTCTCTTTCTGTGTCTGAATGTACAATTGCGGACAAAATGTTTAGAACGGCATTGTTTTCGTCAGAAAAGTAGGTATAAGCTTTTATCAAAGTTGTTTTATATTCTATAATTTTCACAGACAATAAATACGATATTATTTGTTATTGTCTGAGATTTTGGTGTAATTTCAGTGGATAATACAAAAGTTATGGATGATTTAGTGATTTACTGCAAAACCAATTTTGGCCGCAACTGTACGTGCCTTATCTCAGAAGACGCAGCATTCAGCGTTCAGCGTTCAAGAAATAAACGCGCGCCATATTTGTCGGCTGCACATCCGTTACAATATCTTTCTCACCAACTCTTTTAATCTGTTCCTTCTCTATTTTTAGCGTTTTTGCAATCGGCAATGATTTTCTGTATTCTATTTATTCTACTCGAATGTAGAACGCCCTCATCAACGCTTAATTAGGTCGCTGATCCGGTTGCAGTACACTTTCTCTACCGTGAACGATACTTCTAAATTTTAAGTTTTTTGTTTGAATTCTGATTTGTGTATGACTCCTAACTCGTATAGGAGTCTTATGTTGACCCTGCCGATAATGTACCTGAAGCCATCTGTGCTGGCGTCAATCTGAAATTGCGAGTATGCAACGCTTTCCTTATGTGCTTCCCTCATAATTACACTTTCGACATACGAGCTAAACAAGATAACACGATTTTTCCAAGATCCCATTCGCACTTCTGAAAAACCTAATTGGTAACTGCCAAACAGCTGGAACTCTCTGTCTGGTATTTTTATCGTCTGGTATTTTCATTGTCTGGTTCATTATTTCGTTCATGTGAAAAAGAAAAAAAAAAGTGGCGTGCTTCTATAGTTCATTGCGTCCCACCATCACTGTAGGAATACATCTTCCTGCCACTCAAAAACTGTCCTTCTTGCAACACGTATGAAAAGTGATTTTGTAAACAGACAAAATGTCTGACGATAAACTTATTTTTCTCTCCCAGATAATAGCATAGACTCTTAAACAATTTGAAAGACTTCTATTACTCTTTTACTTGTTTCAGTCATTTGACTGTGGCCATGCTGGAGCACCGCCTTTAGTCGAGCAAATCGACGCCGGGACTTATTCTTTGTAAGCCCAGTACTTATTCTATCGGTCTCTTTTGCCGAACCGCTAAGTGACGAGGACGTAAACACACCAGCATCGGTTGTCAAGCAATGCTAGGGGGACAAAGACAGACACACAAACACATACACACATACATATATATATATATATGTACATATATACGAAGGCTTCTTTCAGTTTCCGTCTACCAAATCCACTCGCAAGGCATTGGTCGGCCCGGGGCTATAGCAGAAGACACTTGCCCAAGATGCCACGCAGTGGGACTGAACCCGGAACCATGTGGTTGGTTAGCAAGCTACTTACCACACAGCCACTCCTGCGCGTCTATTGTAGAAATTTAAAATAAAAACAACTTATTTTACATGGTAATTTGTTGCAACGACGTTCAAGAACCTTGCGAAGTATTCTTGCAGTTCCGAGCAATGCTGATTTTTGTAGGTGTTCTACCTTTACGTTTGTATCAACGTTTTTGAGCCATGCTGGTAGTTGAGTGCTGAGTATTATTATTATTATTATTATTATTATTATTATTATTATTATTATTATTATTGTTGTTGTTGTTGTTGTTGTTGTTGTTGTTGTTGTTGTTGTTGTTGTTGTTATTATTATTATTATTATTATTATTATTATTATTGTTGTTGTTATTATTATTATTATTATTATTTTGATTATTATTATTATTATGTTATTGTTGTTGTAGTTGTCATCATCATCATCATCATCATCATCATCACCATCGTGCTAAGGATAATATGTAAGCAAGCTAAATGCGAGAAGCAATGAAATAAATAGCCGATAATATATGTTGAATGTCTAATAATTAGCAGAGAACAATTAACCGCATTATCTCAGACTAACCTAATTTTGGATCTCCGTTCATTTTTCATTTTCTTTTAATTTTTTTTAATTATTTCCAAATAAAGACGGAGTGGGGAAAAGGCAAAGAAGGTAATTATATAGCTTGGGTAGTGTTAAAAATCAAACACTAGCAAAATTTAAGAAACGCGTAGATCAGCCGTCACTCGCGAGCGATTACGAACTGGTAGCATGTAAACACGTTTTGTTTTGCTAATTGGTTT
>NW_021831460.1:0-2837 GCF_006345805.1 Octopus sinensis | reverse complement strand
AGATAGATAGATAGACAGCTAGCTAGCTAGCTAGATAGATAGATAGATAGATAGATAGCGAGATAGATAGATAGATAGATAGATAGATAGATAGATAGATAGATAGATAGACAGCTAGCTAGCTAGCTAGCTAGCTAGATAGATAGATAGATAGATAGATAGATAGATAGATAGATAGATAGATAGATAGATAGATAGATAGATAGATCATACATATCTACATACATCATGCTTATGTGCGCGCACACATATATAAAGTGTATACACGCATATATATTACACACGTATTCTCACACATATGCATACATATTCAAATATACATGTATGTACATACAATATGTATGTATGTATGTATGTATGTATGTATGTATGTAAATCCCAAAAAGAACATACATAAACAAAACAACATCGCGAGGACGTGGTACATGTAATGAATTAGGGGACCCTCAGGAAAAAGATGGTTTAACGTTTCGAGGAGACGCTCTTCTTCAGAAACAGAAGAAAATCCATAGAAGGGAAGACGGAGGAAGAAAATCGCCATATATATATTATATATATATATATATCTATATATATATATATATACTATATATATATATATATAGAAAAATTTAGACAAAGTTAAAATATGTTTATAACATATTTCAGCTGCTAAAAGGAAAATTCACTGCAGTTACCGTGGAAAAAATATTTCTCTTATATCAAAAATGTGTGAAGACATCCGGTTTGTTCAGTGTCGCCATCTATCGGGAATCCCAGACATCGATGTTTCGAGTTTATTGACTCTTGTCAATGGGATATACCTAAGAGGGCTAAACACAGCTTAGCGCTAATACTTCCCTATTCTCCTCGATCATTATTTTCTTCGAGGAAACTGTCTATTTGGCTGGGTGGCACTAATTTACATGGCGTAGGTGCGTCTAGTCAATAATATTGAGTGCAGTACTTGTTCTTTTGTAATTTCAGAAGAAGGAATAGTAAAGTCGATTTGAATCTTGTAGATATAAAACATCTTGTCTACCATTTTTCGATCACACAAGTCAACACTATAGCGTAAACATTGAAGCATCATCACTATCTTTGCAAATCCTGTGGGTTTCACATGGAATTTTTGGCCTTCCAAAGTCATCTTGGTGTATAAACTGACCTACCTTTCTTCTGCTTCACATTTTTGTCTGAAAATGGAGTGACTGCGTGGTACATAGCTTGCTTACCAACCACATTGTTCCGGGTTCAGTCCCACTGCGTGGCACCTTGGGCAAGTGTCTTCTAATATTGCCTCGGGCCGACCAAAGTTTGGGAGTAGGTTTGTAGATGGAAACTGAAAGAAGCCCGTCGTATATATGTATATATATATATATGTGTGTGTGTGTGTGTGTGTGTGTGTGTGTGTGTGTGTTGTGTGTGTGTTTGTCCCCCACCATCGCTTGACAGCCGATGCTGGTGTGTTTACGTCCCCGTAACTTAGCGGTTCGGTAAAAGATACTGATAGAATAAGGTTTACAAAGAATAAGTCCTGCGGTCGATTTGTTCGACTAAAGGCGATGCTACAACATGGCCGCAGTCAAATGACTGAAAGAAATAAAAGAATAAAAGTGTGCTGGAAAGTACGGTAATCTGGTTGAATGGCTTTCTGATGAATGTGCTTCTAGTGTGACTAAAGACAAGGATAAATGGTAAAGTTGATTGGAATCTAGCAAATACAAGACAATTTGTCTACCATATTTCAAGCATACAAATCAACATAATATACAGGGTATAGCAAACATCCGTGGAGGCGCAATGGCCCAGTGGTTAGGGCAGCGGACTCGCGGTCGTAGGATCGCGGTTTCGATTCCCAGACCGGGCGTTGTGAGTGTTTATTGAGCGAAAATACCTAAAGCTCCATGAGGCTCCGGCAGGGGATGGTGGTCATCCCTGCTGTACTCTTTCACCACAACTTTCTCTCACTCTTACTTCCTGTTTCTGTTGTACCTGTATTTCAAAGGGCCGGCCTTGTCACTCTCTGTGTCACGCTGAATATCCCCGAGAACTACGTTAAGGGTACACGTGTCTGTGGAGTGCTCAGCCATTTACACGTTAATTTCACGAGCAGTCTCTTCCGTTGATCGGATCAACCAGAACCCTCGTCGCCGTAACTGACGGAGTGCTTTCATAGCAAACATCCAAACATTGTCACTATCTTTCCAAATCCTTCAGTTATTTCACGTGGAAATTTTGGTCCTCCAAAATTTCTTTTTCTTTGGAATTTGTAAATTCGATTTGTATACTGGGAAATACGGGAACACACGCGATCTACAGCTGTTCTACAATGTTACCCAGATGTTACTTTCATCTGGACCACGCCAGGGTTGCTAAAACAATACAAAATAACATTTTTTTTTTAAATGAGAACTCTAGGGTTAAGCGTATTCAAATATTCCCGACCGTCCGTATATTGATACATTTCAGTAGAAGAAAAATTGCTGGAACATTCCAACCAAATAAACAACTGGCCTGCAATAATTTCCTTGGTTTTTTTTTTGGGGGGGGGGGGGTTCCTATATTTCTTTTTCTTATTTTTCTTAAACCGAAATCAAAAGTGTTGTACTCTTATTATGGAGGTCACCTGTCCTGTAAATGTGAATATTTTATTCAAAATCAATAAAAAAAAAACGAATAAGAACAAATGCTTTAAAAGTCTATTCTTCCATAAATAATAGGTATATATATCTATCCTTTGCTGCTTAAGGACTATGCTCAGTCAGTGTTTAAAGAACGTTCTAGAAAAGATCGGATTTCTAGACAAAAGAGAGTATTTAACACATTCTGCTGCTGATGTCACTTGGTAAATAGAA
>NW_021831459.1:0-2999 GCF_006345805.1 Octopus sinensis | reverse complement strand
CACTCATACACGATTTCTTTCACACGCGCACAGACACGCAAAACCAGCTCCCTTTGAACGTCCATTTAATTTTGGTCTCTTCTTTTTGCAGCATTTCCACGAGTATTTCCACTTAGTCATTGAACATCATAATTATTTCTATAGCATGAAACTATAGTCCGTATGTAGCACTTAGGTTTTCGAGGGAGGATGACCTCCCTTTGCAAATAACACAAGGGCACTGAAATGTTGTGTCTAAAGTCCATCTGGTGACGTTGATCGTCTGGGGCTAAAAGCATCAGTAACACCCCACCCCCAGTGGCTAGCCACATTCAGATGGCTAGTACACCTTACGTTGTATCAATCCGTTTGACTGATATTTATTCTAATGTTGATTACAGCTAGTCTCGACCCTGGTGTGAGAAAATATTTCCTTTCAATTAGAGTGTTAGTGCAATTGGTCAATGCCCGTACTGTGATCTAACCAAACTGCGAGCCGAGTTCTTACGTCTAGATTAGAAAGGACCCAGAGTGAGATTTATTATTTCTTGTAAAACTTCACTGAATAGGTTTTTACTTCAAAGTTTTTATATTTTAATTCGTTCCCTTGACTATTGTTGAAACCAATAAAAAAACTCGAAGTTTTGCTAAAAGACAGACATCAATTATTGTTAACTAAGCAGAGTCCTACCTGAATAGATTCTTCTCTGAATAGACGGTTGAGATGGTTCTCACCTTTCCTTTACAGCATCTGGCTCACACTATCGTAAAATAAAATGCCTATTTTTTTAACCTCCATCGACCAACCGGAGTCAAATAATGTTCTGTGGAGTGAGTAAAAACTTAATTGTAAAACGCAATATTGCTTTCGAACAGCAAAAACAACAACAATGTTTCTTTATAATTTCGTGTAACGAATGAGAGGACATGACAAGCACAAATCAGCAATATCGATAGAACTCATTGCATAATCGATTATAGATAAGAATACGTGTGGGCAACAGAAGTTTACAACGAGATGCCCCCCGTTGCTTTGTACATCAAAGTTCAATCAAGCAATATACTGAATACCAAATGCATAAGGAAGAACATGTTGAAGGGATATGACCAGAAATTTAGGCGGAGACGGCTAATTGGTAAACTCGAACCCAGTAGATGTGAAGTAACGGAGAAAAAGGACATTTCATATAATACTCTAAGGCAGTGGTTTGAACCAGGGTTCCGCCAGTACAGTCCAGGGGTTCCGCAAGAAGTTACAAAACTGCTAAGATCGGCAGTAATTTTTAAGTCTCCTGTGCAGATATGTGTGCATAAGACTATTAAATTATTGCACAGGGGTTCCTCGAGCCAGTGGAATGTTTCCTTGGGGTTCCGCTCCAGCAAAAAGTTTGAAAAGCACTGCTCTAAGGTATGCAGAAGACATGTTGTATTCGACTAATTGACATATATTTTCTGGTCCATTGTCATTATTGTTGTATGTTAGTTTCCCAGTCACTTATAATAAAGATTAGACGTGGCTCACCTCCTGCATTGCTACAAACTTTTTAGTGCAGTGACGTTGGACCGCATCATGCTCAGCTGTTAATTTGGTGTTATGTGGTGATCACAGCTAAGAGCAGCAACCAAGGGGCTGAGAACAAAGGTCCTCTACAGTTGGAACATGACTACTTGGTCTCTTTGTCTTGTCTTGAAGGACTTCAGTATTCATCCTGCCAGTTGTCTGCCCTTTGCTGCTATCTCATGTGTACATGCGTGTGTGTGTGTGTGTGTGTGTGTGTGTGGATGCATGTATATACTTACATGCATGAAATACATATGTAGTGGTTAGCACTACTATACAATTCAAAGGAGACAAGGCGTTCGATTCAGGCAAATCCCACAAGCGTCTCAACAGTCTTTCACACGTTGACCAAGTCGACACTATCTTTTATCCTTTCAGTAATGTATCAGTCAACATCATCGACACTGATCTCTCTCTCTTTCTCTCTCGCTCTCTCTCTCTTTCTCTTTTTCTTTCTCTCTCTCTTTCTCTTTTTCTTTTTCTCTCTCTTTTCCCTTTCTCTTTCTCTCTCTTTCTCTCATACTCTCTCTTTTATAATCAGCCATGCACCCTTTTCAGTGTGACCTGTATTCATTTCCTTCTTTATATGCATATGAGTGTGTGTGTGTGTGTGTGTGTGTGTGTGTGTGTGTTGTGTGTATGCGTGTGTGTGTGTATGCGTGTGTGTGGGCACACATTCATCTGCAGTAAACTTATAATAATGACTTAAAGTCCGAGAGTTTCGTGAATGTACTTTTTTATGCACTCTTCTTATGCATATAGCAGGACATTTGTAATATAGACAAATGCTTCGAAATATAGGAATATGAATCTTCAATTAATTTCCGCGAAGAAGAAATTGCAATCAATGTGAATCAGTTGAAATTGTAATTGATTCCTTCAGTGAAATAGAATCGAAGCAGTTTTGATTCCGTACAAAATATAAGAATGAAAAAATTTCAAGAAAATGGAGACACTAGAAATTGAACGGTTTCGAAAGAGTGTATAGTCTGTGAGGATTTAAAGCAAATAAGAATGCAAGATAAACGAAGAAAGTGAGGAAGAGAAAGAAAATTACAGGTTGAAGGAAAGAAAAGAGGGAATGAAGTTAGAATGACCATGCAAACAAAAGGAAAACTATCAAAAAAGAAAGTAAAATAAATCAGCAGATATTGATAAGCTGGGATTAATTAGCCATTTTCTCTTGTTCGCTAATCTAATATTCTGTTGTTATATTCTAAAGCACCAGTTCCACATAACATTGTAGAATACACGTTGACAGTTTCACCAGTTCTATTTGTCTGTCTGTATTTTTCTCACTCTCTCCTCATCTCTCACCTTCCCATATCCCTATGGTTTACAACTCTCATTTTGCTTGACTCTCTTATGAATGAATGCAATCATTCTCTGATCGTTCAGTATTCTGATTATCAGTAAACCGAATGAATTATCAACATTAAAATTCGACGTTTCTTCTGGC
>NW_021831458.1:0-3010 GCF_006345805.1 Octopus sinensis | reverse complement strand
AGAAGGAGAAGAAGAAGGAGGAGAAGAAGAGAAGAAGAAAAGAAGAAGAGAAAGAGAAGAGAAGAAGAGAAGAAGAAAAGAAGAAGAAGAAGAGAAGATCAGCAACTGTAACAGCAGTGAGAACGACAGGAACAAGAAGAACAGCAACAGCAACTACGACTGTAAATGAAAAAATAAAAGAAAAACAAGATTCTTGTTGAAATATTTAGCAAGGACACACACAAATTGCCAGCAAAAATATTTTCTTAACATACCGAAACAACCGGAAACAACACCTGAACTGATTCGTAGAAAAGCAAAATGTCTTTTCACGAAGTCTGATGTAAAAAAATTAAAAAAAGAGAAAAGGCCTAAAACTACATACCCATTACGCGCTTTCTTGCAACATCGAAACCTTATTTGGTATATTAGAAGATAAATAAATACGTGAAAAACGGTAAAAAAAATTTAAAAAACTGATTTTCAGAGAAATTAAAAAAAGGGATGCTGCAAAGGTTCATATGGCTGTAAAAATTAATTATTGAGCAACAAAGCCACAATCGAAAACAGCATAATGAAAATAAAAGGAAAAGTTTGAGCATGGCATGGATTGACCACCAGGAGGCTTTTGTTTGTGTTTTCTACACGTGGATCTTAGAAATGTTAGCCATAAGTAATGTAGTATCAGTAATAGTGGAGGCGCAATGGCCCAGTGGTTAGGGCAATGGACTCGCGGTCGTAGGATCGCGGTTTCGATTCCCAGACCGGGCGTTTGAGTGTTTATGAGCGAAAAACACCTAAAAGCTCCACGAGGCTCCGCAGGGGATGGTGGTGATCCCTGCTGTACTCTTTCACCACAACTTTCTCTCACTCTTACTTCCTGTTTCTGTTGTACCTGTATTTTCAAAGGCCGGCCTTGTCACTCTCTGTGTCACGCTGAATATCCCCGAGAACTACGTAAGGGTATAAGTGTCGTGGAGTGCTCAGCCACTTACACATTAATTTTCCGGCAGGCTGTTCCGTTGATCGGATCAACCGGAACCTTCATCGTCGTAACCGACGCGAGTGCTTCCAGTATCAGTAATAAGATACATGAATTAGTGGCAAACAATTTTTGGAGGTCCTGACAAGGGTCATAAAAAACTACTCCCATGTCTATTAGGAAATATTGGAAATATGAGAAACGTTAGAATATTAAAAATATTCAGCCGGTTATTTTGGTGGGAATTGAAGAATACTTAATTCTAAGATTTGTATGTAAGTTCGATCTTCCCTGAAGCGGCGTGCTGAGTTTTATAAGGAGGCGAGCGGGCAGAATCGTTACAGTGCCGAGCAAAATATTTCTTCCGACTCTATACGTTTTGAGTTCAAATGCTGCCGAGGTCAATTTTGCTTTGCGTCATCTCGGAGTCGATAAAATAAATACCAGTTGAGTACTGGGGTCGATGTAATCGACTTAACCCTTCTCTCGAAACAGCTTGCTTTGTGCCAAAATTTGAAACCAGCATTAGGAAATATTCCTTGGAAACTCTTACATTCCACGAATTTTTTTTTGTCATCTGAAGGTAACACCACTGGATACAAATCCCAAATGGGGACAACCAACAAATTTTTTTATACGGGCAACGTCAGGCTGTATACTGCAGGTAATAAACAGCAAGAAACACAACTACAAACATTATATTAGAAATGCATATCTAACAAGATAACCTTGAGGAGAGGAAAAAAAATTGTCACGTCACACTAAAGTTTCTCAGTCGGGTTGGTACGTAGACTGACGGAAGATGCCCAAAACGCTTTGTTTTCATTAAAAAGATGTGGTACATAAGACGAAAAGAGAAATCAATGTCATGAATCCTTTTATTAATGCTAACTATTTATTTTAGATTTTTATCAAATAGGTTCAAAGGCTAAAAGTTAACTTCCTTGAGTTAGGATCTCTGGTATAATTTACGTGGCATTTTGAAATGCTTAATATAAATCACATTTTTAACTGGTGTGCTCGTTGTTTGCATTTCATATTGAAGTTCAATTAAAATGAATAGATGTGTTGAAAAGTAAATGCGATTAAAAAATAATGACACAAAGGACTGTAAAAGTGGAACGATAGACAACTAGTATAACTTTGGTATATGATCCTTGCGAAAGAGCGTGATGACACAGTGCTGGCCAAGCCTAACAGTCACCAAGATCTCTAAAACATGGAGCAACTAGCATGGAGCAACAGAGTAAACCAGCATTTCGAATAACATTTACCACTCGGTTTCACTTGATGTGGTAAAGAAGACAACCCGTTGCATGAGTGTTTTCCCTGTCGTGAGAAATTCAACAACGAGGCAATGTTTCCAAGCAGATTACGGTTCACAAATAAACATATCCTTTCGCTGAGAAAGCGTGTTGATAACTTCAAAAGGTTTCTCGCACATCTTAAACGCCTCACAACCCACTCTAATACCTCCAAGTCTCTTATTTCACTAAAAATATAAAAAAAAAGCTTTATTACCAACGTTTGCTGCTTCAGAACCAATCGCCAACATACGAAGGCCCTGATGATTAAGAAAAAAAATCGAACTGGTTTGTAAAGTGACAGCACAAGTAATGTTTAGGATTAAGGCAGGCAATGGAATTGAAAAGGCACGACTCTCAGAGGATATAGTATGTAGGTATGTTGTTGAGATATCAGTTAACATGGTAGAGAATATTTATGAATGATTGAAGGGGCCTTTACATACTCTTTAAGTGGGTGACACAGCGGATACTCCTGTGAATAACAAGAAAATATTACTTGATGAGCTTTTGTTGGGTTTGGTAACACACCAAAACAATTTTTATTGAAGGAATTTTAAACAAATGCAATCAGTAAAAATATTTTTGAAACTGTAGACTTGCACAGATGGTGCGTTAAGTATGACTGGTATTTTCAAGTTTTTGCAATATTGGCGAGAATCATGAACCTTATACTAGCTGAAATTGACTGTTTCATTGGTTGTGTTCTTCTCTTGTTCAAGACATTGAATGTGAGTTTCAAGTT
>NW_021831457.1:0-2920 GCF_006345805.1 Octopus sinensis | reverse complement strand
AAGGTAATAATTATACCAGAGATACCAGCACGCTGGAAATAGCAGCCAAACTTGACTCTAAAACACATTAAATGTTCTACAGCACCAGGAGAGAAGACAAAGGACAAAATAAACTAGCAAAAAAAATTATTGGATAATTCCAGATCCCGGATTTCTGAATCTGCATAAAAAATGCTCTGCCTTCATCAGTGGAATATACTCAGTAAGAACATAAATACAAATATATATATACTTCTCTCCTGGTGCTGTATGAACATTTAATGTGGTTTTAGAGTCAGTTTTGGCTGCTATTTCCAGCGTGGTGGTATCTCTTAGATACCCTAAATTATAATTATATCTTTATCAATGTATATATATATATATATAGTATATATATATATATATATATATTTCTTTTATTCTTTTACTTGCTTCAGTCATTTGACTGTTGCCATGCTACAGCGCTGCCTTGAGGGGTTTTAGTCGAAGCAATTGATCCTAGGGCTTATTCTTTACAAGCCCGGTACTTATTCTATCGGTCACTTTTGCCGAACCGCTTAGTTACGGGCGCGTAAACACACCAACATCGGTTGTGAAGCGATGGTAGGGGAACAAATACAGACACAAAGACACACACACATACACACACATACATACACACATACATACATACATACATACATACATACATACATACATACATACACATATATACATACATATATTGGTTTATCCCATAAACAATGCTGTTTTTTCAATTGCATGAACTAAAAGTCAGAGGGGAACGGGATAAACCACCTGCATCAACTTGCTATAAAAGCAGGTAGTAATTTTACCTTGTCCTTATTCTTAGTCCAAGTTTTCAAGAGTGCAGTTCGGTTTTAACTGTTATTTTTTCAAAGCTAAAATGGAAATAAGAAAGTGGCATATTCGGCATATTTTGCTTTTATGAGTTCATTAAAAGCAACAACACAACGGAAAGTGCAAGGAATTTTAATGCAGTATATGGGGATCGGACAATAAGCGTAAACTAGTGTCAACGGTGGTTCCAGAAATTCCAAGCCTGAAAATACTGCCTAGAAGACGAGCTTCATCTTGGAAGACCTATAGAGCTCGACGATGACGTCTTGCAAACTCTGGTGGAACATAATCCCATCGTATCTGTTGAAGAACTAGCAGAGAAGCCTGAATTTGGTCATTCAACCATTCACCGCACCTGCGTGCCATCGCAAAATTCAGCAAATTGGGTCAATGGGTTCCTCACAAATTTTCCGGGTCTAATCGCACGCAGAGAGTGAATGTGTGCTCTTCTTTGCTGTCATGTCTCACGAATGAACCTTTTTTGGACTGAATAATGACTGATGACGAGAAATGAGTTCTCTATAAAAATGTCAAGCGTCGAAGACAGCGTGTAGGGAAAGGAGAAACACCGCACCCCAAGTTAAAGAAGATTTTCACCCATCTATGGTGTTATTATTCTTTTGGTGAGATATGAAATGTTTAGTCCACTTTGAATTTCTAAGCCCAAACCAAACGATAACAACGGAGATCTACTGCAAGTAGCTTGAGTGGCTTAAGTCAGCGCCAGAAGGAAAACGACCATCTTTAGTTTCAAGACGAAAGGTGCTCTTCCATCAGGATCATGCTCGGCCACATACAGCGAGGATTACATTCCAAAGGCTGGAGCAGTTTGAAGGGGAAACGATGCCCCATCCACCATATTCGCCGGACATTGCCCCATCTGATTATCATTTATTCTGAGACTTCAAAATAATCTCGACGGAAAAAAATGAATTCCGTAGACGAGGTCAGAACAGTACTGGAGGAGTATTTGTCGTCACGGACAAATGGATTTTGGAAGCGGGGTCTTGCAAGTTTACCAGATGGATGGAAGAGCACTATGGAAAATGGAGGAGAATATATTTTAGATTAAAAAAGAACTTTGTTTATTCTAATTTTGAAAAATAAAAGAAGTATATAAAAACCGCATTATTTACGGGATGGCCCTATATATATATATATATCAAAAATAAGCAACAAGAATGGATCAGGTAACTTAGTACAATTGTTTCATACTATAACATTTTATTAAAAGCTGTAAATATTACAGCAGATATAATATGTCAAGTAATCTTCAGCTAATTTCATATAGGTTTTCCAATAATATAAAATTCTATATTTTATATATATTATATTATTAAATATAAAATTCTATATTTTATATTATTGGAAAACCTATAGAAATTAGCTGAAGATTACTTGACATATTTATCTGCTGTAATATTTACAGCTTTTAATAAATGTTATAGTATGAAACAATTGTACTAAGTTACCGGATCCATTTTGTTGCTTATTTTATTATAATCACCCCGCATATTTTATGGGTAATACCATAAAAAAATTCTGGTGCATCTAAATTAAGTATCATATTCATATGAATCTAAATTGTTAGCTGAATTATATATATATATATATATAACAAATGGAAAATGGAGAAATATATCTAAATCAATCATCAACCATCAGATAATACCCATCAATACTTATTAAACCATACACAATAGCAATGATATTCTACATAATATAGTACAAATTAACAAGACATAGAAATAGAAATAGAAATACATTACATTGTAGCTGACAGATATATATATATTACTATAATATATAATATATATATATATATATATATATATATATATATATATAGAATATATATATTATATATATATATATATGCGACAGGCTTGTTTCAGTTTCCGTGTACCAAATCCACTCACAAGGCTTGGTCGGCCTGAGGTTATAACACACACACGCTCCCCCCCACCACACACACACATAAGGACAAAAATGAAGTTTCAAATTTGCTACATCTGTTTCGGCAACGTTTTATTCATGCGTTCATAAATTATCCTGGCCAATTCCACCGTCCCTAGGTAAA
>NW_021831456.1:0-2966 GCF_006345805.1 Octopus sinensis | reverse complement strand
TGTATATATATATATGAGTTGATTATGTACATCTGTGTATGCTTAAATATGTATTATTAAATGTATAAGTAAAATTGACCTTAGTCTATTCATAAATCAATCTCCATATGCATTAATAACTAAAATTTTATATATATATACATGTATGTATGGAATATATATATATATAGTATCTATATATATAATATATATATATACATAATATATATTATACATATATATATATAATACATATATCCATATATATATATATATATATATTATATATATATATATATATATATATATATATATAATATATTATATATGTATATATATGTATATATATATATATATATATAATATATATATATTATATATATATATATATATCTATGTATATATATATATAATGTATATATATATATATATATATGTATATATAATATATATATATATATAATATTATAATATAGATATTATATATATATATATATATATATATATATATACATGTATGTATGAGCGTATAACGTGTGAGCATGTATGCAAATATGTGTATGTAAGTATGCATATATCTAAATAAGCACACACACAACCACATACGCACACACACACACACACCACACACACACACACCACACCACACACACAACTACACACAGATTGTGCCTTTGTATGTGTGTATACATTAAATACCAAATAATTTTCTTTCTGAAAAATAATATTTTAATATGTACACAGGGGATATACATACATACATACAACAATATATATATTATACAATATATAATATATATATACATAACATATATATACATATATATATATACATATATATATCTATATATATATATATTATAAATCTATAATATATATTATATTATATATGCACATGTAGAAATTGTTTATATATAAGCTGAGTGAACCAGGCACGCACAAGAAATATTTATCATTCTGTGCACAGCAACCTACCCCACAACCTCCCTTACCCTTCACACACACAGTCCACATCCATAGTGAGGAAACGTCACATTATACACACTCACACATATATATACATCCACTCTCATATATATCTACAGGCAAGTGTCATATTAACCAATATATTTCTACAAATATTTTTCATCCAATTATCTTCAGTTTTTCTCCCAAACTGAAATTTTTTTTCTGTGAGATTCTTTAAAAAGTGGTTTTCCTTATTAATGAATATATGTACGTATATATATATTTATTTATACATATATATATATATATATATATATATGTATGTATATATATGCGTGTGTGTTTGTGTAGTGAGTTTGATGGATATAGACATATAGATTTACAGTAATATTATCTTCTTCAATTTAAATATATCTATATACACATCTATGTATATAATCCTAATAATTTTCTCCATACATATATATACACAAGTACTCAAATGCATGCTGATAAAAATAAATACAAAAAACAACATATACACACACACATTTAAATATATACAATCTTCATAAAAGCATACACACACAGACACACACACACACACACACACACACTTGCATATGTATAGTACTCCCATATCGGGGTTGTAGTAGCTTCTGCCAGAATTTATTTAGGAATACTTACCATTTTTACATTTAATTCTAATAATCTCAATAGTGTGTGTATATGTATGTGTATATAAATGTTTGTGCGTTTATGTGTAAGTTTATATATGAAGACATAGCTAGCTATTCATAAAAATATATTGTGTGAGTATATATGCAGATGTATATGGATGTATGTATATGGATGTATGTAATTGCCTTAGCATTTTAGAATCCTTAAATATTCTTCCATAAGTATATATACACTCTTATACTCACTATACACGCTCATAAATGTATGTATCTACAACAAAATGTATCACCATCATATAAGACATGTGGGTGAGTATTCCTCAGACACATGTTCATTTAAAAATTTCAGACAGATCCAATTCTACAGTGTATGGCAGGGCTGGAATTCCTAATTCACCCACTGGTTTTCCCCACATTTTACATCTACCTAGTTTCGATTCCAAGGCTCACCCCCAGGGTATAGTAAAAGGCACCCAAAAAGACATGTTGTGGGACTGAACTCATATCCTTTTGATTGTGAGGCAATCATCTTAAACACTTGGACATTCTTATCCTACGCACGTTTTGTATTTTCATTTACACTGATATGTGTTTGTATATTATCAACCATTCCTGTGTCCACAAGAAAACAAGTATATATCTGAATATAGGAATATGTATGTATCATAAGTTGTGTGTGTATATACACAGTCCAATGTGCTTGTGTATGTTTAAAATTGTATAAAGATGCACATATACACTTTTATTTGATTATATCTGTGTATATTTTATATAAATGTGTGTGTGTATATAAAACAGTGTTATTGGTTAATCATCCATTATTGTACAGTTTCACCAGTGGAATCTTTAAAATAGTACAGATGGAGCATTTTATATGACAACATATCGTTTGTGTCACTTGTACCATTTGAAAACTTTTACTGGTGAAACTGTACAGCAATGGACGATTAACTAACCAATTACCAAAAGTGCACTTATTGACTCTGTATTAGTATTGAGTTTCCTCTGTGCTTTCCCTATGAATACATGCAGTCACACATACACAGACAGACCAAACCAACACAAGTGATGTTTACCAATAACTCTCCCCCCTTTTTGCTATATTGTGACATGAAATACATTAATTATTGTGTCTTTTCTATGTTAGCGATTAGAGGGATATTTGGCTGCTATTTCTAACTAGATAGAGAACAATTAGTGGCTTCCTTACTGGTTTGTAATACAAACTGTACTAAAGATGGAGTAGGGTCCTGGCTATTGGCCCCTTCTCTTGTCGAATTGTAAAGGGACCAAGTACAGTCATGATTTGTTTTCTATCATAAACTTCATAAGATACAGCATGACAGCCACCACATCTTGTATTTCCGTTGTCTAACAGAA
>NW_021831455.1:0-2790 GCF_006345805.1 Octopus sinensis | reverse complement strand
AATAATAATAATAATAATAATAATAATAATAATTTTCAACTAGCAATAACCACGCCTCGGATAATAATAATGATGATGATAATGATAATAATGATGATAGTAATAATAATAATAACAACAACAACAATAATAATAATAATAATAATAATAATAATATTAATAATAATAATAATAATAATAATAATAATAATAATAATAATAATAATAATTATAATAATTATAATATTTGTTGTTGTTGTTCGTATAGTGAAAATGGGGTTTATAAAAGCAATTATGCAGGTTGCCTGCTTTCTTTTTGAGCAAAATCACAAAAAAAAAAGACTTTGAAATGAATCTCGCATTAATTTGAGCTTTACAACATATTTTCTAGAATTACCATTATTCTCAGCACATTCGCTTTGGCTCTTTTACGTTCAGAAAACTGTTCTAATTTTTATTTTATAGCTGTCAGATGAACAGTTATATTTTTATATCTTCAATGCCCTCATATCGTTTGTTTTTTTTTTTTCGTTTTTTTCATTTTAACCGGTGATTGACTTGTTCTTCTCCCGGCAGATTCATTTCGTCAACTTTTACATCAGTGAAAATGGCTAAATCGAATAGCCAATTGTGATCACATAAAAGGGATCTTTCTCCAGCAGTTAATTATTTTCTCGTGTAGAAAATTATGAACAGTATATTTCAGTTTCCAAATAAAATCAGAACATGTCTTTCAGGAAACCAACGCACCTCACAAAGGAGGACAAGGCCGTTGTATTACTAACCTAAAATTTCTCAACATTCTCTAAATTTTTTGGCTTAAATTTATTCATGCGCTTCACAGCCCATTAACAAAAACATACTGCAAGTTTCTGGTTTATTTTTCACACAACGATATTTCCTTTGAAGACGATCAAAAGTTTTAATTACACTGTCTCTACAGATCATTCAAGATCCAACTGGATAATGGATTAAGACAGATAATACGTCTAGAAATCGTGGACGACTGATGAAGTTTCTGAAATTTTTTGCTCAACGAATTGTTCAGGAGTGCCTGTATAGTAAGTAGCTTGCTTACGAACCACATGGTTCTGGGTTCAATCCTACTGCGTGGCACCTTGGGCAAGTGTCTTCTACTACAGCCTCGGGCCGACCAAACCCTTGTGAGTGAATTTGGTAGACGGAAACTGAAGAAGTCTGTCGTATATATGTATATGTATGTATATATATATATATATATATAATATATATATATATATATATATATATATATATATAATTATATATATATATATATATATATATATTATATATATATATATGCGGGTGTGTGTGGGTGTGTGTGGTGTATGTATGTGTGTATGTATGTGTGTGTATGTATGTATGGGGTGTGTATATGTTGTGTATCTGTGTTTGTCCCCCCAACATTGCTTGACAACCGATGCTGGTGTGTTTAGGTTCCCGTAACTTAGCGGTTCGGCAAAAGACACCTATAGAATAAGTACTAGGCTTACAAAGAATAAGTCCTGGGGACGATTTGCTCGACTAAAAGCGGTGCTCCCGCATGGCCGCAGTCAAATGACTGAAACAAGTAAAAGAGTAGAGAGTATAGCGATCAAATGTTTGTGCTCCACATTAGCCCATTCCCCCCATGAAATCAACATTACCAGTATAGGTTCACGGTGTGCAACATGTCAGATGTTAAAGTAGATGTCAGGACCCACCACTACAAGATCATCTGCCGTCTTGAGCTCACGCAAGTTTTTAATACCATAAGAGTTGAGAGAAGTCGTCTTATCCTGCGTTAGATTGCTAAAAGTACGCTGCCCAACCTGCTGTTCGCTGATGAAAAGAAATTTGACATCGAACAGAGAGTAAATCAGTACAATAGCCAACTTTGGAGTGTATCTGGCTGTGTCGGAGATAGACTAGTAACTCAACATCAAAATCCACAGTCATTGATGGTTTGGGTGGCTGTGACAGCCACTGGAATGTCTCCCCAAGTTTTCATGCCCATGAGATTTAGAATTAACATCCAGCTATACGTTAGCTGCATTCTAGAAGCTGACTTGCTTTCATGGGCTATTTTGCAACCTTTAGGTATTTATTCCTTTTTGGTTTTTAATTGCTACCGAGTCACTTATGCTATAATGTATTTAATATGTCTAAATATATTATTTTCTTTTGTTAATATAACACTATAATATCTTGTTGTATTGATCATATAAATAGTTACCATCGAACTTTTTAACCACTCATCTATGACAACAAATTATATAATAATAATAATAGTAATAGTAATAATAATAATAATAATAATAATAATAATAATAATAATAATAATAATAATAATAATAATAATACTAATAAAATTAATTATAATAATCCTGATGCAGTACCAGGCAGTGGGTCTCATGGCTCCTGATCTTAACTGATCGGAAGTGTCATCATGTACATTGTTTTGTCTTGGTATAAAAGATGGGCTACATCAAATATTCTGCTCAGCACCACAGATTTGCTTGTCAGTTGTTTAACCATAACTAGTTGAGCATGTCCCTTAGAGGCTGACGATATATGTATCTCTGATCAGGAGCAGAAATAGTAGGGGAGCATCATAGCCATGTGTTGAGAGGAATTCTTTGGGGTTTGGATAATTCACCTTTGGAAACATGGGTGTTTCGTTCAACATCCTTAAACACTCCTTATTCATGGACCTTTTGAGCGGGATGGGTTACTCAACCAGAAGAAAATTCTAACTGGGCCCCACCTGCAAAGTGATGTGCTGTTTTTTTGATATGAGATCACCATGTC
>NW_021831454.1:0-2991 GCF_006345805.1 Octopus sinensis | reverse complement strand
TTTCGGTCGAGATCGAGAAATTAGTAAGAAACCCACGGAAAAAAAAACGTAGGTTTTCCTACACAGTTCCAAATTATTTTCTTTTATAATAACTAGCAGTATCGCCCGGCGTTGCACGGGTTTGTAAGGGAAATAACTATATAAGCATTTTTAGAGAGTTACTTCCCTTATAGATGCCAATTCGGGCTTTCTTAGCCATTTCTGTTTGGTGTCTTCAAGCCATGAAGTCGTGTTCTAAAAGAACGCTGGTCTCTTGACAACGCATTACGACATTGATTTCTTTACACTCCCTTCCCCACAGCTTCACGAGGGAGGGAAGGGGGAGAAGCAAACAGGTGCAGCTGTGAGCGTGGACGCCAACTCCGCCGCCATCGACACACGATGCATTTTATGCATTAAAATGGAATAAAAAATGATGTTAAATTATTTTTAAAATCGTAGACTCATCGTTGACGCGCGCTAATAGTCAGACGGGCTCGATATGAATCACGACTATAAGATACCAGCTTTTGGTTAAACTGCACCGCAAAATGTGGGAGGAGTTAGGAATCTAAATCGAAGGGGACAGACACTCACACAACTAGAGTTTTATATATATAGATAGGTATAAGTTCAAATCCCACCCCTGTCAGGGGGAGGGGCGCAGTTCAAATAAAGAGCCTAAATCGGCTGAATACAGTTTTTTTCCAAAGAAAATTGTAGGCTTCTTTTTCCACAGTTCGCAAAATTAATTCCTCGCAATAGGAACAGCAGTTCAATTCCACCCCCTTTTGGAGATGGGGCACAGTTCAACAATGCCTACAAAGGCTAAATTTAAAACAAAAATGCACTCCGTTGAAGAATCCAATTGAATAAACAATTGCCAAATGGCAACAGAAATTTCATTATTCCCCGGAATTCCGGGAAATAAAATTGCCCAACATAGCCTGCAAACAGGCAACAGTCCACAATAACAATTTTGAACAATAAATTTTCAACAACAGCTTCAAAAATAAAAAATGACAACTCACAGAGCGCGAAAAGAAAAAAAAAATATGACCGAAGTCTTCAAGCGGAAGCAAACTTCTTACCACACAGCTGGTATCTTGGTAAGTACTCTAAGTTGGATAATGGCTAAAACATAATACAAACAACGGAATATAAAGTTAAGTGGTTATAGAATGAATACCGGAAGAAGACATTCTTAATTAAATAACATTTCTCTTTTAAGAAGAGAAAAAGAAAAGCACAAAAAAAATCTGACGGAAAGTGTTAGTAATTCTCAAGGGCAAGGAGAGGTAATTTCAAGAAATTAAAATTTCATTTCATAAAATTCAATTAACATGTTGAGACACAGTTATGTATGTGTGGTTAAGGAGTTCGCTTTGCAATCGTGCATTTTTTGGTTCAGTCTCATTGTCCTCTACTATAGACCTAGATGAACCAAGTCTTGTGAGTGGATTTGGTAGACGGAAACTGAAAGAAGCCCGTCATATATATATATATATAGTTAATCCAAACATGAAAACACAAAGAGAAAACACAACAACGTGAGAATGTGGAACAAGTATAGTATTATTGGACGCTCAGGAAAGAAGGAGGGTTTAACGTTTCGAGCGGAGCTCTTCGTCAGAAACATAGGAAAATGAAAGATCCAATGAAGAGAAGACGGAGGAAAGAAATCGCCAACGGTATATGTGTGTGTGTGTGCGTGTGTGTGTGTGTGTGTGTGTGTGTGTGTGTGTGTGTGTGTATGTGTGTGTGTGTGTGTGTGTCCCACTACCGCTTGACCTGGTGTTGGTGTGCTTATGTCTCCATAACTTAGTGTTTCGGCAACAGAGGCCGATAGAATAAGTACCAGGCTGAAAAAGAAAATAAGTTCTGGGGTCAACTCATTCGACTAAAAATTCTTCAGGGTGGTGTCCCTGCATAGCCGCAGTCTAATGATTGAAGCAAGTAAAAGATAAAAGATAAAACATCTCTAGCATTAAACTAACACACCTGCTTGTTGTTTCTTCACCTGTCTTCGTCTTTTGTTTTCCATAAATTTCAACAGTGTATATATGAGAACCCAATAAAGTTCGAAAATCAATTAAGGCTGCTTAATCTTTTCTTCAATCTGCGGAGAAATGGCTAAAATTTGCCATATGTTATATCTATATATGTAGGTTACAGGGGCATAAACACACCAGCATCGGTTGTCAAGCGATGTTGGGGAGACAAACACAGACATACACACATATATACACATATACATACATACATACATACATACATACATACAAACATACATACATACATGCATGCATACATACATACATACATACATACATACATACAAACATACATACATACATACATACATACATACATACATACATACATGCATACATACACACATATATGTATATATAAACACCAGTATCGGTTGTCAACGATGGCGGTGGGGGGAAGGACAAACACATACAGACACATACACAGATGTATGTCTGTGTTTGTCCCCCACCACCATCACTTGACAACCGATGCTGGTGTGTTTTTGTCCCTGTAACCTAGCGGTTTGGCAAAAGAGACCAATAGAATAAGTAGTAGGCTTACAAAGAATAAATGTTGGTGGCGATTTCTTAGACTAACACCCCTTTAAGGTGGTGCTCCAGCATGGCTGTAGTCAAATGACTGAAACAAATAAAAGAATAAAAGAATATATATATATATATATATATTGCTGTACTTGGATCCCATTGGTGAAGAAGCTTTCGTCCGGTAGGCCAGTCATCAACAGCAGATATGACGTCATCATCACTGCAATTTCCCAATTTGACCCCATCTATCGTCTGGTTCGCAGATGATAGATGGGCCAAATTAGGAAAATAGGGTTGCCAATCAGCCAGTTGAAAGCCAGTCATGCCAGCAGCCATTGAAAGCAAGAACTTTTGTGCTAGAGCATTGTCCTGATAAAAACAAGATCTTTTGTGAGTTTTCCTGACCATTTGGTCTTGATAGCCTTTCATA
>NW_021831453.1:0-2998 GCF_006345805.1 Octopus sinensis | reverse complement strand
TCGAGATCTAGAATTATTCAGTAATTTTTTACTAGTTTCATCTTGTCTCTTTGTTTTCTATCCGTGTTGATATATGGACAGTTAAGGTGGTTTTAGAGTCAGATCATGGACTGCTATTTTCAGCATGGTGTATCTTTATACAATTTTAATAAGTATCACCTTTGAAGGTTATTTTTTCCATGCTGGCCAACCTGATAAAATCGTTATTTTATTTAAATTAACGATCTCATCCTTGTACGTACATATATGTTTATATATATGCATTGTTTTATTTCATTTATTAATATATATATATATATATAATATATATATATATATATATATATATATATATATATATATATAATGTTCTGGTTATTAATATTGCTTGTCTAAGCGAAATCATATTCTACAATTATAAAAGTCGGAAGGCCGCAAGTGGATATTGTAACCACGAGCCCGTCCAGCGCTTTTCTTCACGGATCTACTAGATCGAGTTGACAACAGCAACAAGTTAAGAATACCAAAACCAAATCGTCATGCTCACCTCTAAGAATAATAACAAATTCATTACTGTTAATAATTTGTCTTTCATATTGTCTCTCTCCTCTCTCTCTCTCTTTCACTTTCTACCTGTCTATCTATTTCTCTCCCATTCTCTCTCCCTCACTCCTTTCTCTCTCTCTCATTTAGTCAGTCTGTCTCCCTCTCTTCACCCCTCTCTCTCATTCTCATTTTGTCAGTCTGTCTCTCTCTCTCTCTTTCACTTTCCACCTGTCTATTTCTCTTTCATTCTCTCTCTCTTTCACTCCTTCTCTCTCTCTCTCTCTCTCTCTCATTTTGCCAGTCTGTCTCTCTCTCTCTTCCCCCCTCTCTCTCTCTCTGTTTCTCTGCATGTCCTTTATACTTGATATTCACCTTCTGCCACCTCTCTTTCTCCCCCGCTCTCTCTCTTCACCCCTAACACCACCACCACCGCCACTACTCAAAACAACATTCCCACACATGCATAATCCTCCTCCTATCCCCTACCAATTCCAGTGCTGTCCCTTTCAACTCGTTCCCTCCAAAAAAAAAACTCTCCCACAAGTATACCTCATCAGAACTCCCTGCCTAAATAATTATGTATATGCATTTGTGTGTGTGTGAATATGTGCTTCTGTGTGTATATATATATATATATATATATATATATATTGTGTGTGTGTGTGTGTGTGTAGTGTGTACATGTATATGAAGGCAGACCTTAACCACTGCTATCAGATGGCAGGCTGGTTTTTAAAGCTAGTGATTGAAATACAGGATTCTAAACTGACACGCCCAGAAACAGGCAGACAGCCCCCACCACACACACACATACACACACACTCACACACGCACACACACACACACACACACACACATAAGGAGACTGGCGTGGATGATGGGAATACTGCAAATTTGGGACATTTGGCTAAATATGGATACACGTGTATATATATATATATATATATATATATATATATATATATATATACACATATATACATACATATATTATATACTATATATATATATATATATATATATATATATATGAATAATACATACATATACATATATATATATACATAATACATATATATATATATACATACATATACATATATATATATATGTATATATATACATATGCACGTACATATATATACACGTATACATATATCTGTGTGTGCAAATGGGCGTGTATTTATGTGTGTGTGTGTGTGTAAAATATTTCAATGCAAACATAGCAACACCGCTTTACAACCGGTGCTCTTATGTTTATGTCCCCTTTAGCTAGCAGTGCAGCAAAAGAGTTTGATACAATTAATACCAGGATTAAAACATAAGTACCGAGGTCGATTCTGTTGACTAAAGTACTACAAGCCAGCGCTCCAGGAAGACCGCAGCCTAATGAGTATATATATACATATATACATTCCTTGGGGCTGGCCGCGTTGGAGCAAATATCAGAATTAATCAGCCGAAATTTGCTATGATGATCCGGTTTCTGACTGAAGATTAAAGGCTTTGAATGACCCGTCTGTTTTCTGTGTTCTTCCCTTTGTGTATTTCACGTTCTATTTTCTTTATATATAAATTTTATATTTATATATATATACATATATATATATATATACACACAAATATATATATATAATATATATATTATATATATATATATAGAGAGAGAGAGAGAGGAGAGAGAAGAGAGAGAGATAGATAGATAGATAGATAGATAGATAGATAGATAGATAGATTAGATAGATAGATAGATAGATAGATAGATAGACAGATACAAATATTTAGGATGTAATTTCCTCGGTAGGGACTTTTTAAAATCTGGATATCAACTGGTGTTATCAAATATATTGAAAGGAAGTTCTGCAATAAACTGTCTAATCTTTATATATAAAAGTCAGGTTGTGTGCTGTCTGTCTCCTACGATTTAGATTCCTAACTACTCCCACATTATGCGGTGCAGTTTAACTAAAACCGGGTATCTTATAGTCGTCATTCATATCGAGCCCTTCTGGGTATTAGCGCGCGTCTACGATTAGTCTACGATTTAAAATAAAATTTACCATCAGTTTTTCCCATTTTTTAATGCATTTTTGGCATATATAAGGGAAGTAACTCTCTAAAAATTTATTATTAAATCTCAGAACGTAAAAAGCTTCAGTAACACCCCCCCCCCTTTTTGGTTAGCCATATTGAGATGGCTATTATACTTTACATCTCTAAAAATGCTTATATAGTTATTTCCCTTACAAACCTGAGCAACGCCGGGCGATACTGCTAGTAATGTATAAAGTTAATAACAGGAAATGGAGAAGAAATATAGTGAATACTTTGTTAATTTTGTTTGTATCTCGATGAAAAGAATTAATACATGTAAGATTCAGGATGTAAAGGAAGCGAATCAACAAAAGAAATAAACATAAAAGAATCCTACATACGTTTCAATCCGACCATTAGGTTCCGATCATCAGCATTC
>NW_021831452.1:0-2988 GCF_006345805.1 Octopus sinensis | reverse complement strand
ATGTATGTATGCGTGTATGTATGTATTCTGCATATTTATTTGTTTCCCTGTATGTGCCTGCTTGTGTGTCTGTTTATGTATGTATGTGCGTGTTTGTGAGTGCACATCTACTTCTTTGTGTGTGCGTGCTTCAATGTGTTTATCCGTATATGTATATGGATATATATATATATATATATATATATATATATATATATATATATGTATGTATGTATGTATGTATGTATGTATGTATGTATGTATGTAGTATGTAGTATGTATGTGTATTTATATTTTATATGTATATATATATATATATATATATACACACACACAATATATATATATATGTATTTATATGTATATGCATATGATACGAAAGTCTCACTGAATACAAAATCGTAGCGATGGTGCACATCTGCAGCAGGAGTTGGACACAATTTCCAGATGGTCCGAGGGCAATAATATACATTTTAATGCTGGAAAATTCGACCTCTGCGCTAGAAGCGCCAAAAACTGGATGAAAAGCTTACAAAGTACAATGGCCCAGGGGTGATTAAAATCTCAGAGCCTAAATCATTGAGGGACCTGGATTTCGACATGAGTGATGATACTTCATTCCAAGTGCACATTACCAAGATGGCTACAAAGTGCAAACGGCTGGCTGGAATCTGGGAACATTCGGAACCAGGAAGAAGGAAACCGCGGTGGTTCTCTGGAGGACATTCTTCCTCAGCCGCCTTGACTACTGCTCCCAACTATCGTCATCCAACAGTGTAAAATTAACAGTCGACCTTGAAGCAATGCGGCGAAGCTTCCTCCCAAAAAGGATCGTCTCATTGCAACAGCACAGCTACTGGGAAGGGCTGAAACAGTTATGACTCTACTCCCTGGAGCGATGCGGCAATATACATCTGGAAGATCCTGGAAGTGATTATACCAAATTTTGGCATTGGAAACTACCCAATGCCAGAATGGGTCGCTACTGTACAGTAGCAAAGATCCCAACATTGCCGTCGCAATTCAGCACTGCAACAGTTTGGGTTTCAAGGGCCCACAGTCTTTTTTTATATTATCCCAAAGAGCCTGAGGTACATACACAAAGTAGGTATTTTCAAAAGAAAACTGGATCACTTCCTGTCGAGAGTCTCAGATGCACCTACTTCGTGGGCGGAGGCGCAAATGACGGCTACGACATCACACTCCCTTATTGACCAATTGCCACATATTAGAGGAGGCTCTCAATAATAAGAGTGTAGCAAAACGGCGGTACCCCAATGTGACAACGACTTTGACCTGAAACTGAATATATATATATGCGTGTGTGTGTGTGTGTGTGTGTGTGCGCGTGGCCACGACTTTGACCTGAAACTGAATATATATGTGTGTGTGTGAGTGTGTGTGTGAGTGTGTGTGTGAGTGTGTGTGTGTGTGTGTGTGTGTGTATTTGTGCAGTTGTTGATGTTGATGATGATGATGGTGGGATGCTTGACACTTTGGCCTAGTATACTGGCTTTCTTGAGGCAAATAAGGAGGGTGAATTCCTGACAAACCATTGAGCGTTTGGCCTTGAGGGTACAGCTTTTACTCCTGGAAGTATGCTCTTAATGCAGAGTCATCTGCAAACACCATTTCTTCGACGAGTACCTGACGAACATTAGATTTCGTATGCATGAGAGATAAGAAGTCAATAGTTCTGAACATCCTGAGATAAACAAGGGGATAAACAGAGAGGGGACAAATAAGGACAGACAAACGGATTAAGTCGATTACATCGACCCCAGTGCGTAACTGGTACTTAATTTATCGATCCCGAAAGGATGAAAGGCAAAGTCGACCTCGGCAGAATTTGAACTCAGAACGTAACGACAGACGAAATACTGCCAAGCATTTCGCCCGGCGTGCTAACGTTTCTGCCCGCTCGCCGCCTTAGATCGACAGATACCGTAGTTAGTTAGTTATATGCAGGAATGCATGTATTTATGAATGTGTGTATGTAATTATATCGTTAAATTTATCCGTGTTGCTTTAAAACTCTAGGATGTAATTTGCTTCTATTTCTAACAGATCAAGCAATGCTTAAGATAATTCCTAGTCGATTCGTTTTCAAAGTTGTTGATACTGTTAGAGGTTAATTTATTTTTAAAATAATAACTAATAACCAGTAACAATATTTTAAATATTTAATTTTCATCATATCATTTGTCATGCAACATAACTGATTATTGGCAACACGAAAAACATGAAAACAAATAATAACTGGTTTAACACGATTTTCGACGCGAGATATACACAGGGGCTATATTTCTATCACAGTGAATTTCTCACACTGTTGCTACTGCTCATGAAGCTGTATTGCGAAAAACGTTTTGCCACTATATGGGGAGCAGGTTTCATAACAATTTTGAAAGACTGGAAGGAAGGTACCTTCATATAGGATGAAACTTGGCCTATATGACTGCAACAGAGTTGACACTGCTTAAAGCATCGTACACCAGCAAATAATATTGTTTTCAAAATTTGGCACAAGGCTAATAATTTCAGGATAATCATTAAATCGATTACATCGAACCCACTGGTACTTATTTTATTGATTCCGAAAGGGTGAAAGGCAAAGTCGACCACGGCGGCATTTGAACTCAGAATGTAAAGACACATGAACTGCTATTAAGCATTTTACCCTGCATGCTAACGTTTCTAATTTCTTTATTGCCCACAAGGGGCTCAACATAGAGGGGACAAACAAGGACAAACAAAGAGATTAAGCCGATTGCATCGACCCTAGTACGTAACTGGTACTTAATTTATCGACCCTGAAAGGATGAAAGGAAAAGTCGACCTCGACGGAATTTGAGTTCAAAACGTAACAGCAGACGAAATACCTATTTATTTACTACCCACAAGGGGCTAAACACAGAGGGGACAAAAAAAGAAGAGAAAAACGGATTAAGTCGATTACATCGACTCCAGTGCGTAACTGGTACTTATTTAATCGACCCCGAAAAATGA
>NW_021831451.1:0-2836 GCF_006345805.1 Octopus sinensis | reverse complement strand
GAACGCTGTTTTGCAGCAAGAACTCTGAAATTAGGTTAGGAAAAGGTTTGCGAAGATCAAACGTTTATAGCCAGATCGATAATTGTGAACATGTACGCATGCTCAAACAAAAGTATGCAGGTAATTTTTTATCGTTTAGTATAGTGTATTGTAGTTTAAGTGATTGATTAGTTTGGTCTTTCATGTTACATAACAGAGACGAGCGGCGAGTTGGCCGAATCGTTAGCGGAGAGGCATTTCGTCCGGTTTTCCCATCTGAGTTCAAATGCCGACCAAATCGACTTTGCCTTTTATCCTTTCGAGGTCGAAGGCGGCGAGCTGGCAGAAACGTTAGCACGCTGGGCGAAATGCTTAGCGGTATTTTGTCCGCCGATACGTTCTGAGTTCCAATTCCGCCGAGGTCGACTTTGCCTTTTATCCTTTCGGGGTCGATTAAATAAGTACCAGTTACGCATTGGGGTCGATATAATCGACTTAATCCGTCTGTCTGTCCTTGTTGTCCCCTCTGTGTTTAGCCCCTGGTGGATAGTAAAGAAATAGGTATCTCGTCTGCCGTTACGTTCTGAGTTCAAATTCTGCCGAGGTCGACTTTGCCTTTTATCCTTTCGGGGTCGATTAAATAAGTACCAGTTACGCACTGGGGTCGATGTAATCGACTTAATCCGTCTGTCTGTCCTTGTTGTCCCCTCTGTGTTTAGCCCCTTGTGGGTAGTAAAGAAATAGGTGTCAATGTAATCGACTTACACGCTGCTGCTACTACTACTACTACTACTACTACTACTAACTACTACTAACTACTACTACTAGTAGTAGTAGTAGTAGTAGTAGTAGTAGTAGTAAGAAAGACATGCATTATGAACATATATTGGAAGAAAGAATGGTAGGAAGGAAGGGAGAGAGGAAGAAAGGAAGGAAGGATTATGCTTCTACTAGTAGTAGTAGTAGTAGTAGTAGTAGTAGTTGTTGTTGTTGTTGTTGTTGTTGTTGTAGTTGTTGTTGCTGTTCAGCTCTTTATGTTCAAGTTCAACCGAGGCCGACTGTGCCTTTCATCCTGTCGGGAACGATAGAATGTATTCCAGCCGGACATTAGGGGCGTGGTGGGGTGTCGATGTAATTGCCCAACCCCCCAGAGTGGCCAGAGTGTGTTTTTGTTTGTGTGTGTATGTTTGTGTATGTGTGTGTGCCTGTGTGCGTGTGCTTGTCTGTTTGTGTGTACCTCTGTGTATATGGGTGCGTGGGTGTTTGCCTCTGTGCGTGTGTCTGTCTGTCTGTGTCTGTGTGTCAATTCATAATTTGCTATTCAATGGCGATTCGTCTGACGATTTATGCTTTAATCCGACATTACCTGCTCCTTCATAACAATCGCTAGGATACACACAGTAGAAATCTCGTTTAATCCGAGATTAGCAATATCCTCGAATTATCTCTACTAATAAACGTTCTTCTATTTTAAATTTCAAACATTTCCAGACGACCCCTACCGGACACGGACGTCAACAACCTGGGACACGATCTCGAATAACCGTGTTTAAAATGTCGATTCCAATCTCATCCTGTTACCGACGATTTGATGGAAACTGTACTGAGTCCTACCAATCTAGAATATACTATTGCTAGCTGGCAGAAACGTTAGCACGCCGGGCGAAATGCTTTGTGGTATTTCGTCCGCCGCTGCGTTCTGAGTTCAAATTCCGCCGAGGTCAACTTTACCTTTCATCCTTTCGGGGTCAATAAATTAAGTACCAGTGACGCACTGGTACTTAATCGACTTAATCCGTCTGTCTATACTTGTTTGTCCCCTCTATGTTTAGCCCCTTGTGGGCAATAAAGAATTAGGTATAGTGAGCGTGCAGGCTACAGGAGATCCAATCAGATCCCAGTTTTAATCAACGAGTTACGACAAACAAACATATTTTTCCTTAAACAGTAATCCCACGACTATCGCGGGTGTTACGCTCCAAAACGTCCCGCGATATGTGAAAATCCGCGATGTAGAAGCAGTACTGTACTGTATATTTTTTAATCATTATTTTTATAATTTGTATCTATTTATTTTATTATAAATGCGAAACGACACCACGGAGGAATCGACGTAAGCATATATGATAAACCGCGATGGGTGAACCGCGATTGGTGAACAGCGATATGGCGAGGGATTACTGTATTGTCTGAAGTATCGTTCTGACTTTTCGCGTTTCGTTCTGCGTAGAAATATGTTACGATCGACTGAAGTGACCAACTGTCTCCATTATATATATATATATAATGGCACCTTGGGCAAGTGTCTTCTACTATAGCCTCAGGCCGACCAAAGACTTGTGAGTGGATTTGGTAGACGGAAACTGAAAGAAGCCCGTCGTATATATGTATATGTGTATATAAATGTATGTGTGTATATGATTGTGTATATATGTTTGTCGTCCCAACATCGCTTGACAACCGATGCTGGTGTGTCTACGTCCCCGTAACTTAGCGGTTCGGCAAAAGCGTCCGATAGAATAAGTACTAGGCTTACAAAGAATAAGTCCTGGGGCTCGATTTGCTCGACTAAAAAAGGCGGTGCTCCAGTATGGCCGCAGTCAAATGACTGAAACAAGTAAAAGAGTAAAAAGAGTATACATGCATGTATGAGAACACGGGCGCGTGTGTGTATGTGTGTGTGTGTGTGTGTGTGTGTGTGTGTGTGTGTGCGGGCGTGTGTGTGTGTGTGTGTGTGTGTGTGTGTGTGTGTATGTGTGCGTGCGTGTGTATGGGTAAGAATGACATATTTACATAAAGTTGAATTTGGCTCTTTTATGTTTTGGTGCTACAAAATGAACAACGCACTCTCTCTTTC
>NW_021831450.1:0-2744 GCF_006345805.1 Octopus sinensis | reverse complement strand
ATTAATACTAACGAAACGTAAATAGACGTTTTTAATAAAAGACATTTTTAATAAAAGTATTTTACTTGAAGTGTGTATGAGATGTCATCCCGATATTTGTAAAGATAAAATGTCTTAAAGAATTCGACTAGGAGTTCTATGTTCTACGTTTAAAACCATCGCAACCAATTTTGCCTAAAATAAGTGTCTTTGATAAACTGATATGGGTTCCACAGGCTCTTCTATAAAATATTGGTCTTGTGTACACTCAAAAGAAATTAGTGTTAACCTGGATGGTGAGAACTGCGGAGAAGATTATCCCCCGTGGGCCTCAGTTCATGGCTTAGTTTCCTAGGTTGCAGGAACTAATATGAATTTACCCAAAGATATCAACTATTGCATTTTATTATCATTCAGAGATGAGTTGTGTGTGTACATGTTTATATAGTGAATACATATGTGATAGCCTGAGCTGTCGGGTAGCGTAGAGAATGAGATCTAAGCAGATAAATTGAGATAAGGAGTAAATTCCAAGACAATCAAGAAGCGATGTCCTTCCGTCTTAGCAAGTAAAATATATATATATATATATGTGTGTGTGTGTGTGTGTGTGTGTGTGTGTGTGTATAATCAAAATATGCAACAAGGATATCCAGAGTTAATGCAGTACGATCGTTTCATGCAACTCCATTTAATTGAACAATGCAATCATTTCATCAGTTTAAATGACAGGGAGTTCATGTAATATATATGTCTGTCTGTCTATCTGTCTATCTATCTAACTATCTGTCTGTCTGTCTGTCTGTCTGTCTGTCTGCCTTCCTGTCTGTCTGTCTGTCTGTCTGTCTATCTATCTCTCTATCTACCATCCATACGTATGCACATATATAATATATTTTATAATACATACTTGCAAAAAGATACAAACACATATGCATATGTGTGTGTGAGTCTATTTTCAAGAAGACGAGTGATAGTACCTTCGACATAGGCAAGTCAACCGAAACGTCGAAGTCACTATCACCTCTCTTTCTCTTTTTGCTTATTATAACATAAAGCATAAAAAGGAACACAAACACACACACACACACACACACACACACACACACACACACACACACACAGAAAGAGAGACAGACATACAGACAGAAGGCATTGATGAGATTTTGAGATTAGTGAAACTGATTCACAGGGAGTCATCACATATCTATTCTTGTTGTCAGACATCTCGCAGACACTCCATGAGAATTCTACAGATATTATTTCATTGGGTGTGTTCGTGTTGTTCCAGGGTTGCATTTTCAATTTCAAACAATAGGTATCTAACACAAAATTGTACAACTAGGTAACGTAAGGAAAGAAAAAATTAAATGGTAATGAAATGTAGGGATGGTGAAGAAGAAAGGGCGGAATGAAGAGATGAATAGGGCCTTACTGGAAGGGAGAAAAACAAAGGGAGGTAAAGCAATGAACGGAGTAAGGAGTGAGTGTGTGTGTGAGAGACAGAGAAAGGGGGAAAGAGAGAGAGATTGTTGTTCTTGTTGTTGTTTGTACAACTAGGTAACGTAAGGAAGAAGAAAAAAATGTTAATGAAATGTAGGGATGGTGAAGAAGAAAGGGCGGAATGAAGAGATGAATAGGGCCTTGCTGGAAGGGAGAAAAACGAAGAGAGGTAAAGGATGGAACGGAGTAAGGAGTGAATGTGTGTGTGAGAGACAGAGAAAGGGGGAAAGAGAGAGAGATTGTTGTTCTTGTTGTTGTTGTTGATAGTGAGACGGGAGTTTTAAAAAAATGGCAGCAGGCTTGAAGATAAAGAGAGAGACAACGAGGTAAAATATGATGGAAAGTATCTGAGATGTGTGGGTTGTGCAAGAAAAGGGGAAGTGTAAAAAATATGAAAGTATGGACTCGGGAAGACAAATGGACGAAAAAAATACCATATGTGTGTAAGTATGTATGTATGTATGTATGTATGTATGTATGTATGTATGTATGTATGTATGTATGGTGTGTGTGTGTGTGTATGTATGTATGTATGTATGTATGTATGTGTGTATGTATGTATGTATGTATGTGTGTGTGTCTATGTATGTATGTATGTATGTATGTATGTATGTATGTATGTATGTATGTATGTGTATGTAAGTATGTATGTATGTATGTATGTATGTATGTATGTATGTATGTATGTATGTGTGTATGTGTATGTGCGTGTGTGTAGATTTTGAAAGATAGCCATGTAGGAGTGATTTAATATTTATGTGTGTGTGTGTATACTTACGTATACATATATACACACATATATACATAAACATGTACGTATGCATATCTGTGTGCATGTATATGCGTTTTTTCTGTGTGTTTTCATGTGTGTACTTGTGTGTACGTATGACTGTATATGTTTATCTACGTGAGGAGGAAAGAGACGGGGAGAGAAAGATAGATAAATAAATAAATAAATAAATAGATAAGCAGATGCATAGATAGATAGATAGATAGATAGATAGATAGATAGATAGATAGATAGATAGATAGATAGATAGATAGATAGATAGACAGAGAGACAGAGAGACAGACAGACAGACAGACAGGTCGATCGATAGATAGGTAGATAGATAGATAGGTAGGTAGATAGATAGATAGATAGATAGATAGATAGATAGATAGATAGATAGATAGATAGATAGATAGATAAGTTTCTTTATTGGCCACACAGGGCGGCACACAGATGGGACAAGAAAGGGGTGGCGTAGGTTTTCGATCAA
>NW_021831449.1:0-2841 GCF_006345805.1 Octopus sinensis | reverse complement strand
GGAGTAAAACACATAAATGATGTGAAACAAGGTAGAAAAAAGAGTACTCAAATACCAGTGTAGAGTAATATGCTTTATTTAAAGCAGCAGAAAATTCAACAAAACCTGTTACTCTGAGTTTCCCGGTGCCGTTCGTCGGACAGTTTTGCTAGAATGGCAACGGGAAACTCAGAGTAACAGGTTTTGTTGAATTTTCTTCTGCTTTAAATAAAGTATACATATATATGTATTATATATATATATATATATATTATATATATATATATATATATATATATATATATATATCTATATATATATACATACCTATATATAAATAAAGTATTTATAATACTTAGGGGGTAGGTGAATTTGAAGTTTTACAGCTGTTTCTGGGGTATCCCAAGTCATAGGCTTGCATGTCCTTAGACTGGGTATTCCGTTATCAGATACAAGGTGGAGTATTTATGAAAAATTCCGGACAGGGAAATTCGCGGTTTAGAACGAATAAAATAGAAAAATATAGACAGGAGAATAAAGTTCATAATTCATCTTTTCCCATACCGCTCTGGAAAAAGATGAATTGTGAACTTTATTCTCCTGTCTATCTTCTATTTACTTTTGTTCTTTATTCTTCTATTTTATTCCCTATAAACTGCGAATTTCCCAGTCTGGAACTTTCATACATACTCACCTTGTCTCTGATGACAGAATTCTCAGTGTACGGACATGCTAGCCTATTACTTAGGATATCCCAGAAACAGGTGTGAAACTTTAAATTCACCTTACCCTAAATTATTATTATAAATGACTTGTTTTTACTCTTGGTTTTTGTTATTCTTTTCCTTTAATATATATATATATATATATATATAATGTAGTTAGGATTAGAATCGAAGGCGTGTCCTCTTAGAGTTCATCTGGTATTCCAAATCCATATATAGATGTTATATTTGTCTGAGGCATGCATAAGAGTTGAAATTTCTGTAAAACATTTTTTTGCAGCGTAAATATATATTAAAATAGGAGATTTTTGGTATTGTATATTCACCATTACACACGCTTCATTTGCAAATAGCAGTTACGAAATTGTGCAAGCAGGAGAAACATGTCCGATAATCTCCAATTAGAAATTTATCAGACAGATATCAAAATTTACCCAATCACCTGTCTTGATGTATATTATATATATATATATATATATATATATATATATATATATATATAGTATATATATATAATATACTAACAGTATCGCCCGGCGTGCTCGGGTTTGTAAGGGAAATAACTATTATAAACTTTTTAGAGAGTTATAGCAAAAAATAGCAAAAAAATGCATTAAAAAAGGAAAAAAATTATGGTAATTTTTTTTAAAAATCGTTGACTCATCGTAGACTCTTTAGAGAGTTACTTCCTTATATAATAGCGAAAAAATGCATTAAAATGGAAAAAAAAAAAAATGATGGTAAATTTTTTAAAATCGTAGACTCATCGGACGCGCGCTAATACCCAGAAGGGCTCGATATGAATAACGACTATAAGATACCCGGTTTGGTGAAAACTGCACGCAAAATGTGGGAGTAGTTAGGAATCTAACTTGTAGGGAGACAGACAACAACTTCACTTTTTTTTTATATTAAGATATATATATATATATAATATATATATATATATATATATATAATATATATATATATAATATATATATATATGGGTATATATACATACGACTGAACAGCTCCTGAGATTATTCTAAGGGATTAAGCTGTACTCAATGGGCAAGTTAAGCCATACTATTACATTTACTCTTCCGGGAGGATTTCATTTCGCCTGGTTTTTATATTGTATTGTTTCTTAACTTAATACGTCTATGAAGGGATTTTCCTGGACGAAAGCATTTCAGTGCTACACATTTATTAAGTATGTCATACACACACATACAACCAAGCAAACTCCACACAAGCATATCTACAGCAACAAACACACTCTTACAAACACGCTTACACACATACGCAAACACATTGATGCAAGCACGCATACATTCAAAAGACTGCGTTCGATATTAAAATGAACCGATGTTACAATAGCTTCAATAAACGCCGCCAATACTTCACCATCCTTCGCTGCTCGGGAGATCGTGTTTCAATTCTTGCTGCCTCCCCGTCTCACAAACATATTGATCAGGTTTATATTTCAGATGAAAATGTAAGAGAATATATTTCATATTGATTTTGGTTTTGAAAGCTACTCAAATCATACATAAAACTGTTTGTTCTTTACACTTTCCCAGTCGGCACAGCTACGTCCAAGCTGTATCCTTGCTTTCTATAATGATCAGGTATAAGATGAGCCAACGAGGAAGTCGCTGCGTCGTCTTTGATCCATCTATTGGAAATAGTAGCCAAAAACTCTTTTAGCATACTTTTGTGTCTTAAATGCACAAGGAGGATGCATTGGATAATGTCTCTGCTATATGAAATATTTCTTATTTCTTTATTGCCCACAAGGAGCTAAACATAGAGGGGACAAACAAGGACAGACAAGGGGATTAAGTCGATTACATCGACCCAGTGCGTAACTGGTGCTTAATTTATCGACCCCGAAAGGATGAAAGGCAAAGTTGACCTCGGCGGAATTTGAACTCAGAACGTAAAGACAGACGAAAAATTGCTAAGCATTTCGCCCGGCGTGCTAAAGTTTCTGCCAGCTCGCCGCCTTGTCTCTGATATACGAAATGTTTCTGATATACAAAAATACCGGATGATCACGTGTGGAACGCCTTTTGTCATAAATCTGTTCGGCAAGAATTGATTTAGGGCTAAACATCACAAACAGTAACTAGAATAATGTAAAGAGCTTCAA
>NW_021831447.1:0-3011 GCF_006345805.1 Octopus sinensis | reverse complement strand
ATTGCATATTATTCAAATACAAGGGGCATCTTCCTTGTTTCTGCCTGTCTCGAACGACCTCGAGCTCACAAGAGTAAACGAGACAGAGACAGGCATAAACAAAGAAAACGCTCCTTGTATTTGAATAATTTGCAAATATTCTTTTAAAAAAAGTTTTCATTTAATTTTTCCAAAACGTAATTGTTTTCCATGCTTGCAGTTGAAAAATTCTCAATGACCGAAACCGGTACTGAAATGTTTTTTATAAAATTATTTTAACATTTTCTACCTTAACTTTGTTCCATATATGTACATCAACTCGTGTGTTCCTTTTCAATCTTCTACACACACACATAATATAGATCGTTAGCCCCTACACGCATTTTTTTCTCTCCTTGTTTTTTTTCTGTGTATCTTTCTGTCGAAGAGCGTAGGCTCGAAACGTAAAAGACTTGTTCTATTTCTATTCCTGAGCGCTATACTAATACAATTGTTTGTTTGTACTCCACCTGCCTTCGTCTTTTGTTTATTTTCGTAAACCTTCCCGTTATATATATATATATATATATATATATATATATATATATATTATTGGACCGTTAGCTCCTACACGCATTTTTTCTCTCCTTGTTTTTTTCTGTGTATCTTTCTATCGAAGAGCGTAGGCTCGAAACGTAAAAGACTTTTTCTATTCCTGAGCGTTATACTAATACATCTGTTTGTTTTGTACACCACCTGTCTTCGTCTTTTGTTTATTTTCATAAAGTTTCCCGTTATATATATATACACAGACATACATATATATATATATAATTGATGTATTTATATATTATTATTGAAGGCAGCGAGCTGGCAGAATCGTTAGTGCGCTGGACAAAATTCTTAGCGGCATTTCGCCCTCCTTTACGTTCGGGGTTCAAATCCTGCCGAGGTCAACTTTGCTTTTCATTCTTTCGGGGTCGATGAAATAAGTACCAGTTGAGTACTGAGGGTCGATGTCATCGACTAGTCCCCTCTCCATAATTTTCAGGCCTTGTTCCTTTAGTATAGAGCATTATTATTATTATTATTATTATTATTATTGAGTGAGAGAGCAGTGCATGCCATCAAAGTGACACTGGGGTAAAATATACGAAGCCCAGTATACCCATCATGACTACCCGTCTGATAAGGGTACACCAGGCACATGCATCACAACCATATGTGCGCGACATGGTGATCTCATATCAAGATAAACAGCACATGACCTTGCAGGTGGGGCCCAGTTAGAATTTTCTTCAGGTCGAGTAGTCCATCCCACTCAAATGGTCCTTGAAAAAGGGTTGTTTAAGGATGTTGAATGAAACACCCATGTTTCCGGAGGTGAATTATTCAGACTCCAAAGAATCCTTCTCAACACATGGCTATGATGCTCCCCCACTACTTCTGCTCGTGATCAGAGATGCACATATCGTCAGCCACTGAGGGACATGGTGATCCCATATCAAGATAAACAGCACATGACCTTGCAGGTGGGGCCCAGTTAGAATTTTCTTCAGGTCGAGTAACCCATCCCACTCGAAAGGTCCCTGAATAAGGGTTGTTTAAGGATGTTGAAAGAACCACCCATGTTTCCAGAGGTGAACTATTCAAACCCAAGAATCCCTCTCAACACACACGGCTATGATGCTCCCCCCCACTACTTCTGCTCGTGATCAGAGATGCCATATCGTCAGCCACTAAGGGACATGGTGATCCTATATCAAGATAAACACAGCATGACCTTGCAGGTGGGGCCCAGTTAGAATTTTCTTCAGGTCGAGTAACCCATCCCACTCGAAAGGTCCCTGAATAAGGGTTGTTTAAGGATGTTGAAAGAACCCCCATGTTTCCAGAGGTGAACTATTCAAACCCCAAAGAATCCCTCTCAACACATGGCTATGATGCTCCCCTACTACTTCTGCTCGTGATCAGAGATGCACATATCGTCAGCCACTAAGGGACATGGTGATCCCATATCAAGATAAACAGCACATGACCTTGCAGGTGAGGCCCAGTTAGAATATTCTTCAGGTTGAGTAGCCCATCCCGCTCAAAAGGTCCCTGAATAAGGATTGTTTAAGGATGTTGAAAGAACCACCCATGTTTCCAGAGGTGAATTATTCAAACCCCAAAGAATCCCTCTCAACACATGGCTACGATGCTCCCCCACTACTTCTGCTCGGGATCAGAGATGCACATATCGTCAGCCACTAAGGGACATGGTGATCCCATATCAAGATAAACAGCACATGACCTTGCAGGTGGGGCCCAGTTAGAATTTTCTTCAGATCGATTAGCCCATCCCGCTCGAAAGGTCTCTGAATAAGGATCGTTTAAGGATGTTGAAAGAACCACCCATGTTTCCAGAGGTGAACTATTCAAACCCCAAAGAATCCCTCTCAACACATGGCTATGGTGCTCCCCCACTACTTCTGCTCGTGATCAGAGATGCGCATATCGTCAGCCACTAAGGGACATAATCAACTGGTTACGGTCAAACAACTGACAAGCAAATCTGTGGTATTGTTATTATTATTATTATTATTATTATTATTATTATTATTATTATTATTATTAAAATTATTATTATTATTATTATTATTATTATTATTATTATTATTATTATCTTTCTGTCTTGATATGTGTCTGTGTCTTCTCCAGTGTGTGTGTGTGTGTGTGTGTGTCTGTGCGTCTTACCATCACACACACATACACACGCACAGGGAGACTAACAACTCTTCAAGTCTCATCATCATCATCATCACCGTCATCATCATTATCTCCATATTCATCATCATCATCATCATCACCGTCATCATTATCTCCATATTCATCATCATCATCATCACCGTCATCATTATCTCCATATTCATCATCATCATCATCACCGTCATCATTATCTCCATATTCATCATCATCATCATTATCATCATCATCATCATCGCTGCAGAGATGACCTTCACCCCCATCATTTGAGGCTATCATCATTAATCATCATCGACATAACCACC
>NW_021831446.1:0-2895 GCF_006345805.1 Octopus sinensis | reverse complement strand
CATGTGTACCGTGTTGTTGAATGGTCTGTGCATCCGGTTTTGTGTGGATTGGAGTGGCGCAGTTTTATGCGTCGTTGTGTGATTTGTACAATAGTTTGTTGTGATCAAAGACAGAATATTAGGTAATTGGTGTATATACGTATTTCAAGTGTTATTGTTGTTTCTTCAACACCATATCCAACCCGGTAACCATCAAATAACACATTGCTTAACACTTCATGGGCTGGCGTGGTTGGAATTACATAAAAGGCGATTGGGGACCCAAGGGACCTCCGTTTTTGCTCATTTCCGCAAAATCCATAAAGTAATATTTGTTTAATCTTCTATATATGTGGGAATGCACGATACAGAACAAGAATTTTAGCACTTTAAAGGTATATATTTGTGAATATTAGCGTTTAATGGAGGGGAATCAAAATATAATTTATTGACTGAAGAAAACCTTTATTGAAAGAAATCAACATTTTTATAGTTTTAATAACTATACATATAGCACTAAATATAAAATAAAACAAAGTTATTTAGTATATCGATTCATTCCAGAACAAAAACGTAGAAAATTGACTTATAGTTCATCAGAATATCTGAAAAAAGAACAGAAGAAAATAGTAAACAGAAGGCCGGATGTGGTCCAGTTGGACCCTAAGGGCCTTATTTTATGCTATAACTTCCATATGACAGGAAATTTTATACTCAAAATTTGTGTGCTTACATAAACAATTGATAATAAAAGTCATAAGATATAAAATCATTTAAATAAAAAATGTAAAAGTTGCATAACTTTCAAAATTTGCTGGAGCCCCAAGTGACCCCAGCGGTCCACGAAGGATTAAATAGTCACTAAGCTAAGCAGTGTAAGACTATTAGATAGACCAAGTTTACATAATAAACACTTTCCTGGCAACTAGTACGTAAATGTTAATCATTAGTAAAGACACAATATTTCGTTTTGTAACCACAGTATTTCGTTTTGTAGATGTTTGTAAGTCAATACTTTGTCCTACCTTTTGTGTTAGCAGTGCGTTATTTTTATTTTTAAGTTTATTTCTTTAGATTTTCTATAGAATTTAAGAGCCAGTGCTGTAATTTACGTTGTTTCGTATACGAATACATATATGTAAACAATGCGATCGAAGTTAGAAAAATACGTAATGAGTATATATTTTCTCCTCTCACCATTCCTTGTCTTAATACTACCCCAACGCAGTCGAATTTTCTGTTTGGTATTCGTAGATAATTCCTCGTCAGTCAGCATTCAAACGATCCTTGCAATTTCGCGCCTTTAACGTTGATATTGTTCAATTTTGGCGGCGCCGGTTGTAGGGAAAAGCCACTGGGAACAGCTAACGAACCTTTCAGGACAATGATAAAAATAAACACGACAAAATAAAATAGGCATATACACAAAAAGAGCCTTGCGGCCGCGAGTCTCTCGGTTGTGGTGACGCAAAGAAAAATGAAAATGACCTGTTGGACCGGAGACTAGAGAAGGACAGATAGAAAGTCAGAACGAAGGAAAAAGTAAAGAATTAGGGGGGAAAGAGAGAGAAAGAAAGGGGGAAGAAGGCAAAAGATATTTTTGGATTTATTGCTCGCATGCGAAGCGTCGTAACTTTCAGAAAATCTTTTGCGATAACTTAAAATTGATTGAATCGCACTGCTAACACAAAAAGGACGACACGGTATTGATTCGTGAAGCTTTGATATACTTGGCAATATATTATGGTTGCAAAACGAAACTTGGTGTCCCTACGTTAGTTGTGGTGTGTATACACCTCGCCACTGGTCCTCTTCTCTCTCGGCAAAATCTTCGCAAACACAGGAAATATTTATATGTATGTCAGAGGAGAGGACCACAGCTTGATGATTATAGAGTAATGCGCATGCGTACGGTGTGTTTAAATCAGTATGAGAAATATGCATAACAGAACATACTACCACGTTTTATATACACAGTTTCTATTGCCGGAGAGTTTCATTTAAACTCTTAAAGCGTACAGTGTCTGATGTGGATTTGATCTTAACACATTTTCAAAAGGGTGAATTTAACCACTATGGTGTAAAGTAATCAGTAACGAAAGCCAACAAAAGCATTATCAGGTAAAAAATTAATGCCTATTTTACCGTGAGTATTGAAACGTACCTTCGAAGTGATCACGACAAATATGCGACGGAATATATTTCTTTGCAGCCTGATACATAACACCTAAACTAATTTACTATTCTCTGATAATTCATCTTGAATTTTATCCCCCGAAGATTACATTAATATCCATCTTACATCATCCGACATGATACATCTAAATAATACATTAGATAACCAACACAGTGTTATATTATATTATGAAAGAATAAGCAAACGTGAGTTATCCGCTCCTCTGTGTATCTCTTGTTTAATGTTAACCACAAAACACATATCAACAAAAAGAAAATGTAGAATCTATTAGCAATTGTATTAACAACCATCTCGGATATATTAGATATTGATAAAAATACAGATTATTTTAGTAATTACAATTCTAGTCTCCTTCGCTTTTATACATTATAATTCATTTCCCACAACAATTATCTCTTTATGAAATAAAACATGGCGCATATCATAACAATGTATTTGTATTTAAAGACAAAAAAATTCATTGAAATAAATTTCCATTCTATAACTGGTTCATCGTCTTAGTAAATCTCTTTTCTATTGATTATTGTTGTTGATGTCGTTGTCGTCGTCATCATCATCATCATCTTCTATTGAACGTTTGTAATATATACACAATATTCTGTTCTATCATTTCGCTGAAAATTATATGCTCTTTCACTTGTTTCAGTCATTTGACTGTGGCCATGCTGGAGCACCGCCCTTTAGTCGCGCAAATCGACCCCTGGACTTTTTTTTGTAAG
>NW_021831445.1:0-2986 GCF_006345805.1 Octopus sinensis | reverse complement strand
ATGGTGTTGAGGGAGCAGATCATATATATATCTATATATATATATATATAATATATATTATATATATATATCTATATATATATATATATATATATATATATATATACATATGTATGTTTATGTGTGTCTATATGATTTTGTGTGTGTAAGCATTTACATACATGTATGTGTGTATGTGTGTGCCAGCGCGTGTGTTGAACTCCAACGTGACAAAGTAATAATGTTGATGATAATCAACGAATTATTTTACGACGATATCTAGAAGACTATTTGAGGGAATAGCATTATCACTACAAACATTCACACCAATTCTTCTACTATCCTCACCATCCCGCCGATGCCGCCGCCACCACCATCACCCCCCACCATCACCCCCACCACAACCACCACCACTAACACCACCACCATCACCACCACCACCACCGCCACCGTCGCCAGCACCACCACCACCACCACCACTTAGCGGTATAACGATTCTGTCAGCTCGCTGCGTTAGTAATAATAATAATTATAACAGCAATAATAATAATAATAATAATATAATAATAATAATAATAATAATAAAATAATAATATAATATACATAAAAAAAACACCAGGGACTTACAAACACATATAACATACAGAAAATTGCACTACTAGGCACTGCACACATCCTACGCAGAAAACACTTCCATACAATAACCATCAGAGCATCACAACAAATCACAGCACATACCAAGGCACACAGAGCTGCGCTCGGTAGTGAAGTGAAAACACGCTATAAAAATAAAAATAAAACTACTGAATAATAATAATAATAATGATGATGATGATGATGATGATGATGATAATTTTATTTCTTTATTGCCCACAAGGTGCTAAACACATGAGGGGACAAACACGGACAGACAAGAGGATTAAGTCGATTACATCGACCCCAGTGATTAAACTGATTCTTATTTAATCGACCCCGAAAGGATGAAAGGCAAAGTCGACCATTTGAAACGAATACACAAGACGTTAAAGTGTGAGTGTTTAAGTATAATGAAATGATAAAAAGGAAAGTGTGTGAAAATATAGGGTATACACTGAAAAAGAAGGGACATAGGCGCAGGAGTAGCTGTGTGGTAAGTAGCTTGCTAACCAGCCACATGGTTCCGGGTTCAGTCCCACTGCGTGGCATCTTGGGCAAGTGTCTTCTGCTATAGCCCCGGGCCGACCAATGCCTTGTGAGTGGACTTGGTAGACGGAAACTGAAAGAAGCTTGTCGTATATATGTATATATATATGTGTGTGTGTTTTGTGTGTCTGTGGTTTGTCCCCCTAGCATTGCTTGACAACCGATGCTGGTGTGTTTACGTCCCCGTAACTTAGCGGTTCGGCAAAAGAGACCGATAGAATAAGTACTGGGCTTACAAAGAATAAGTCTCGGGGTCGATTTGCTCGACAAAAGGCGGTGCTCCAGCATGGCAGCAGTCAGATGACTGAAACAAGTAAAAGAGTAAAGAGTATATATATAGTTTACAAAGGTTTCAAAAAAGTGGGGATGATAGAGATGTAACCCTCCTGATACAGGAAGACCTCTACGGTTAATCGAAGAACTCCACTGTCCGAGATTTCCCTGGAAACCAAGAGCAAGTGCTCTTTCCAATTCTTTCTCTCCGACTCACGAGTCTACACTCAGAGAAGTAGCATCCACTCTTACCAATTTTGCAACTTTCACCCAGCTTTCAATAAACTCACTCAAGGATAGCACTTCCCTCTCCACTTTCAATTTCCTTTTCATGTGAAAGTTGAAGAGGTCAATGAGAGCTCTACGAAAGAGGAATGTATCTGTCCTTTCAGTTTTACCCACCAAACAACCTCTTTCGCCATAACCACCAGCCAAATTAAAGCTGTCTTGCCTGCACGAATGGAAGGCGGCAGGGTAATCATCACTACAGACTCAGCCGACAGACGAAGCCGTCCGACACGCGACAGCAGCTGTTCGACATAACACCACAGGTCAGTTAAACCCGGGCACATAATGATCCTTCCTACTGGAAGCACAAGACCTCGAATTTGGGGCAAGGGATTAAGTCGATTACATCGACCCCAGTGCGTAACTGGTACTTATTTAATCGACCTCGGAAGGATGAAAGGCAAAGTCGACCTTGGCGGAATTTGAACTCAGCCCGGACACTATAATAATGATTTCAATTCTGGCTGAGGGCCCTAAAAATTTTGAGGAGAGGAGGAAGTTGATATCAAAGACCCGAATGAAAAGGCAACTTCGATCTCAACGGCATTTGAACTCATAACGTAAAATAATAGTAATGACTGTATCGATGAGGCTATCGCATTTTGTTGTTCACTGCTGGTCACAATGCACTTCCTCACATTGTTGTACCGTTCCAACCATGTCCCCCGTTGGTTAGGTGGGCACGAAAATATTCCCCGTGAACGGAACGTCAGTCTTTGCAGGGTCGCCCATATATAGAACTGTGTGGACTGGTGTGACATGAAATGAAGTGTTTTGCCCGGGAGCTGACCGCGCGCATGCCTAGGAATCGAAAGCACGATCTTGCGATCCTGAGTGCATCGTCCTACTCACCAGGCCACGCACCTTCACAACAACAACAACAACACTAGTAGTAATGGTTTCAAATTTTGGCACCATGTCAGCAATTTCGGGGGAATGTCCAAAATTCTAGGGGAATAAAATCAATTAAATCGACTAGAGTGCTCAACTGGATATTTATTATTATTTTATTTTATTATTTATTATTATTATTATTATTTTTTTTTTTTTATCGATCCGGAAAAGAATAAAAGGCTATGTCGATTTCTGTGTGGAATTTGGACGAAGAACGTAAAGCTGTTAGAAATGCCGTTACGCGTTTTGTCTGACATGCTAACGATTCTGCCATCTCATCGCCTTTCATCTCTATGGCATCGATAAAATAAAGTAATCAGTCAAGTAATTTGATCGATGACATCGACAAAAAACCCGCCCTCTCATTGTT
>NW_021831443.1:0-3005 GCF_006345805.1 Octopus sinensis | reverse complement strand
AAAGATAGCTATATCGAATTCGTCTAATAACATATTCTTTCATGGGTTTCACCCATATTTCAGGAATACGACCATGCTGGAATAATGCCTTTTGCGTTTCCCGATACATTTTTCTGGCTAAGTCCAGCTTGGGTAAGTATACGTTGGGCTACATATACATGTATGTATCTATGTATGAGAGTGTATATATATGTGTGTGTGTGTGTGTATGTATGTATGTATGTATGTATGTATGTATGTATGTATGTATGTATGTATGTATGTATGTATGTATGTATGCATGTATATGTGTGTATGTATGTATACTTTTTTCTTTGAATTGAAGCCGGTCGCTTAAAAAAGCGACAAGGTTTTTTTGAGCAAGAGAATTCCCGGTGTTTGCAAGTGTGTAATTGAGTCGGTGTGTTGGTTGATTTGTCGATGTGCATATCCAAGAGTGTGCATCTATTCATCTATAGAATCTCAGATGAGGAAACATTGGAATGCTTTATAAATCTTCAGTGTGCCACTAATAGATTGGGTTTGGAGAATCGTCGCCAGTTTCTTTTGCTCTTCTTTCGAAAAGCCTAAGATTGGCTGTGTGGTAAGAAGCTTGCTTCCCAACCACATGGTTCCAGATTCAGTTCCACTGCGTGACACCTTGGGCAAGTGTCTACTACTATAGCATCGGGCCGACCAAAGCCTTGTGAGAGGATTCGTTAGACGGAAACTGAAAGAAGCCCGTCGTATATATATAATATATATATATATATATGTATGTGTGTGTGTATATGTATATGTTATATATATATATATATATATATATATATATATGTATATATATTATATATTTATGTGTGTGTCTATCCTGCCACCATGGCTTGACAACCAACGATGGTGTGTTTACGTCCCCGTAACTTAGATGATAGGCAAAAGTAACCGATAGAATAAGTACTAGGCTTACAAAGAAGTCCTGGGGGTCCATTTCTTCGCTTAAAATCCTTTAAGGTGGTACTCCAGCACGGCTACATTCAAATGATTGAAACTATTAAAAGAATATTATATGTATACATGTACGTCATTATTCAGTTTCATTTAAAAATTTCTTGCCAATAGAGAATGAGCCGGTTTCTAACCTAGATCCATGGTTCTTTCACTGGAATTTCAACAACATCAGCAGAATATTTTTGTATGTGTGTATATGTGCAGATTTGCATGCTTTGTTTTATGTATGTATTCTCATGCATATACTTGCATATCTAGACATGCTCATATATGCTTAAATGATAAATCTCTGGTAAGTTTTACAGGTGTTTACAGTTCCAGTGATGGCTTCGATCTGTAGACTTGGAATCTGCTTTCTCCTTTCTGGTTTTGAGAAGCTTAATTTCTCAAGATTGGTATTTAGGCAGTGCCCCAATAATTACAGGGATAAACCTGAAATTGTAATCTAGATAGAGAAATTGCAGATGATAGAATAACGGCAGCTGATTTCCACAGCGGTATACAGTTTCTGTTCCCTATCTCACATCATTATATCAGGTCTGTTGTGTTTACATTTTATTGAGGTTTTCACTGAGATATTTCACCAGTAATTTTTATTATGAGTGACTATGGCTTCCACTACACTGTGCTTTCTTACTTCTTTGTCCTCAGGATGCTACTGGTAACACAGTACAATTTGTCGCATGGGCAGCTGTAGGTGACTAAGCCGTCAACCCTACCAAACGTGTTTGGTAAGGAGTACGGTTTTCGTTGGACACCCTGCAGGATGGAAGCAAATCCTGCCCAAAGTAGGATGGATGCAGTAGGGTAAATGGCCAGCAAACAGAGTGGCCAGAGACCACTAGCTGTTGTTTAGACATTTATCTAGAAGATGGAAAATCCGATACAAAATCCGATTCACTACGAAGCTGAATATTTTGTTTTTACTTGTTTCTGGTCTAATTGGCTTTATAGGTGAGGCTTAGCAGTGTTGTGCAAGCTATCATTGGCTCTAAACTTCAGCTGGGGCATTGCTAACAGCCATTGTCTTTAACAACTAGGATAAGATAATTTGTGAGCGATGGTCAGACTCCACTACGAGTTGACAGCTGTCATGTACATATATGTGAGTTGTGCACAATTTCTGGGCCTTTCTGTGATTATTTAGCTCCACACAAAATAAAACAATATGTATACACATACATAGATACATACATACATACTTATACACACACCACACACACACACACACACACACACACACACACACACACACACACATATATATATATATATGACCTTGTGAAGACTACCTGCAATTTTTTTTTTCCTCTGTCCTCCCGTCTCGGGATCTTTCTTTCTCCTATGTTTCCGACGAAGAGCTCCGCTCGAAACGTCATACCCTCCTTCTTCCATTTTCCTGAGCGCCTAATAATAATAATACTGTAATTGTTCCACGTGTTGTTGTTTTTTCTGTTTTCCCGTTTGGATTAACCTTATATATATATATATGAACATATATATAAAGCTTATGGCAATCACCGTGCAATGATTAAGGCAGAAGAAAGAAGGCTTTCAGTATATATAATATATATATAATATATATATATATATATATATTATTTGCATGTATATATATATATATGTATACTGGATAGTGACCTGTATTTATTGCCCGTTTCTCTTAACAATTCACTTCTTCATCACGTTGTCCTATAATGCTACTTTTAGCTATGTCACTACTTGACTACATTGAAATGTATCGTTTTTACATAAGTCATCCCTTATCACGGCATAAATCAAACAAGATTATAGAAAGCTTTCCTAAATTTAAAATCTTACATACCTACACGCACGCACACACGCACCACACACACACACACACACACACACACACACAACACGCACATACACACACACACACACACACACCACACAGAGGCATGGCTGTGTGGTAAGAAGCTTTCGGGTTCAGTCTCACTGCGTGGCACCTTGGGCAGGTGTCTTCTACAAAAGCTTCGGACCGACAAAGGCCTTGTGAG
>NW_021831441.1:0-2922 GCF_006345805.1 Octopus sinensis | reverse complement strand
ACTTCTGAAGTATGACATCAGATAAGAGCACCCTGAAATCGTATACACACCTCTCATGCAACACCTTCACATGTTCCGGAAAAAGCTTTCCAAGTCAGATTGATCTAAATAAGGATTTGCTGCACGTCCTTGAGGATCCTTCTCCAGTTTAGGCTTTGATTCTGTCCAAGATGCCTGAGGGTCTTAATTGTTTCAACAAGTAAGCTGATAAGACTCACAGCTTCTTTCCTCCTAGCTTTGGATTCGCACCCTCTCCACTTCTTGTTCTTCCCTTTCCTTCCGCTTCCGCAATACTCGCTCTCTTTCCTTCAGCTTCTCCTGCTCCTCCTGTTTGGCCTTTGCTGCTCTTTCCACTTCCACTTCAGCAGACTTTAGTCAGATAATATTCATTAAAACAAAATCTCCATCCTCGTGCTTAATAGATTTGTATCTGGGGTCGTTCCTTAGACTATCCTTCACTTGGACAACGAGAACTTGTAGTGATATCTGCTTTCTCACGAAGCATGGATTTAAAGCTAGATGAAGCAGCTGCACGTATTTGCTCGGCCTTTTCTCAGTAGCCTCTTCAGAGGAAGATCCTTTCATTCAATAGAAGTTCACGCTCCTTTCGTTCTAAGGCCTCAAACCGCGGGTCATGGCCCCATTCTTTTTGAATGTTTGATAATCAGTGTTGTGATCAATATCCTCCTTTGCTTCTTCTAACAACTGCTTGAACCCCTCCATTGCAGCTTTCTGAGCTGCTCGTTTTTCCTTGCGTTCTTCTTCAGCTCGTGTACGAACATAGTGCTCAAATAGGGCTCTCCGAGCACTATGATTCTGAATAGCTTGAAACGCGGATCAAAAAAATCTTCGGAAGTTCCTTCTCCCATTTGAGAATGGTTGGCCATCCACGTCCTTGAGCATCTCCTTGAATGGGATGATACACTCCTCCTTCGTTGGTCCACTATCCACATCCTCAGAATCAGAGAGGAGTCGGACATATTACAATCTAGTATCTTTTTGCTTATCTTTGCTGTTCTCATTTGCGGGCCCTAACAGTAGCCTCACCTGCTCTTGAGCTATTCAATTCTGATGCAACTGGTCCAGACAAAGCTGAAACAGGTGATGAAGTAGCGGAGCTCCTGAGTCCTGCAACTTCTTTTTTACCAGATCCAGGGCAGATGATGATCCCACGGCAGGAGCTCTAAGAGCTGTGGCATCACGACCACCTGTATTAACAGCAGGAGCATCAAACTAATAGGAGCAAATCCTTTTCAGTCCCACATTAGTACTTAGCACTGACATGATTCTTCTTTTAAAGCATCGCCATCCTGCTTCTTTCTAACTCCGTAACCTCAGTTGGAATCTGCCAGCTGCTCAACTTGGTTTTAGTGTTGTGATAATATCTTTGCCATCATTTGTGGTGACCAACGCCCAATCTGTGCCAATTAACTTCTCCCATGAAACTGGAGTTGGCTGGGCAGTTACTTTATCAGGCTCTCCCTTAAACATTCAGGTTTCTCATAAGTAGATTCTCCAGTTAAAGCATTATAGTAGTTACACGACTCCTGTTTCAGTCTTGTGGGCCGTCCAAGATCTAGTTGTTCGCTAACTGCAGCTCCATCCTTGAACCCAACATGATGACATGCTTACTATTATCAATTCATGGAGGTGATTCTTGCTGCATCCCTGAACCAGTTGTCAACAGAGGACCAGAAGCCATAGAGATTGTGGGGGTTCCACCAGGAGTTCCCAAAGGAGTGACACCAGGAGGTTGGGCATCAGGCAAGGGAATAGACGGAAGAGACATACACGAGGAGGCAAAGGAAAGTGACCAGGAAAGCAGCAGGGTATGGTAGTAGAAATGGAGCTCTTGGCAAGACACTCAACTGTGGGGTGGCAACCACAGTCCATGAGAGGGAGCAGCACAGGAGGTACAGATTGATAGGGAGGATATGCTTGATGCTGAATGGCTGGATTTATGGAACAGGAGCAGCCGGCATAATGGGTCCTTAGGAGTGCAGAAGAGAAGAATCTATGACTGCAGATGGACAGTCAGATTCGATGCAATGGGCAGAAGAAGATATTCCAGGGGGGCCAGGTGTTGCAGGAGTTCAGACATGATTGCTGGAGGCACATGAAATGATGGGGCAGTGGGTATCCGTAAAGTAGACTGGCCCAAGTTATGAGATGAAGACGCAGCTGTTGCAGAACTTGTAGTGTGGAGCAGGTTGTGAAAAAGACTCAGAGACAGATGGTGAAATGATGAGTTCCAGTTTCTTGTGCATATCAACCGAAGAAATAGAATTCATGGATTGATCACTCTGCATCAAGTGATGATTCCCATTAAAAGATAACTCATAGAATTTGATGCGGCTCCTTTTGGGGCACAAACAACCGAGGGAACTGGAGATGGCATAATTTGTGTAGTCATGCCAGGTGGGAATGAATTAGGATGTGCAGCCTGCCAGGAACAGAGGTTGTAAGGATGCTGCAGCAGTTGGAGATTTTGTCCTGCTTGGGAGCAATGGTGTGCTAGACTGGGATTGCTGGCTACTGGGGATCCAACCCAGCATTTGGAATGTTGTACGAAAACGAAGACCGGAACCATGGGTTGGTGAAATGCTGAAGAAGCAGGTGAATTCGACTTCATAACATTGTATGAGAATGTGGGTGTGGGTGCCGATGTGGGTTGTGGGTGATGCCAAATTTTGCTTGCTGGGAAGGGTCTTGAGCAGAATCACTGCCATTCGAACCCACAGTGAGGAAGCGATGATCCTCCAGAGACGCAGAAACAGGGGATTGGGAATGTTGAAGAAGACTGCATTTCTGCTGTAACCAAGCTGGCGATGACGCCATTAATCAATTGATCTGGAAAGGAGAGAAGAATCAGAAACAGGGAAAGTGTGATAATCTCTTTTGGAATCGCAAGTTTTGAATTTC
>NW_021831440.1:0-2965 GCF_006345805.1 Octopus sinensis | reverse complement strand
AACAGAGAAATAAATTAGTTATTTACAGTTTTTTTTTTTTGTTACTTCTTTTGTGAAATATATATGAATATTAATGAATTTATATTTATTATTAATAAATATTTATTTATCATATTAATGAATGTGATCAATGCCATGTTGTTAATTACATTTTCCAGACTGGAATTGTATAGAAGCCCATTATGAATGTGTGTGTGTGTGTGTGGTGTGTGTGTGTGTTGTGTGTGTGTGTGTGTGTGTGTGTGTGTTTGTGTGTGTGTTTGTGTGTGTGTGTGTGTGTGTGTGTTTGTGTGTGTGTGTGTTTCATATGACATCTGTATACACACATACATACATACATACACTCACAAGCACAAACGCACACGCGCACACACACTCACACTCACACACACAAACACACACGCGCACACACACTCACACTCACACACACAAACACACACGCGCACACACACTCACACTCACACATACTAACACGCACACATCTCAAGGTGAAAAAAGCTGGCAGAGTTGTTAGAGCATCAGAAAATATGTTTTGCTGTATTTCTTCTGGTCTTTTCTGTTCAGAGTTCCATCCTTGCTGAAGTCAACTTTTCCTTTCATCTTTTTGGGAGTCAACAAAAATAGGATATCAGTCGAGTACCTGGGTTGTTGGAATCATGTACAGCCTTCCCTTCAAAATTGCTATCCCTGTGTCTAAATCAGAAACCATACATGCAGACACACACACACACATGCACACACACACACACACACACACACAGCATCACCTTTGTCATTTTAACATCCACTACTTTCCATGCTTGCATAGAGATTATTAAGGCAGATTTTTCTACAGCTGGATGCCTTTCCTGTTGCCAACCTTCACTCGATTTCCAAGCAAGGAGATATTTTCCCCATGGCCAGACATGTTTATTAGAGCCAAATGGTACAGCTGGTATGACAGTGGTGCTCACCACTATCACATGAGGTCAAGACCAGACAGAAATACATACATGTGCACACATGCACACGTGCATCATTATCATCATTGTTCGACCGTGGTCGAGACAATGGAATTTACCATGCTACGCCAGACTTCATTCACGGTCCATCATGGCATTACGGAGGTCCTTGCTGGATACTGTAACCCTGAGATTACATCAGGGTAGGAGAGTGTGCGCCCTCTGGTATTGCGAGTAGATGGCTTCCAGAGGAGAAGAGTAGAAATTAACTTCTTTTTCAGCTCTACAACATGTCCAGAACTGGACTCTCCTACCTTTCACAAGAGATGACAAGGTGGTAGTTTCCCATATATTTGCATTTGATTGGATGGCGCTTCCACGAGAGATTTTGAGGTCTCATAAGGAGGCGAGTGTAGGTTCCATCCAACCGCCTCTCCAGCTTCTTTGATAACGTCCAGGTTTCTGAGCCATATAGTAGAATTGGTTCGACTGTGGCTTTGAAGATTTCAAGTTTGAAGTCTCTACACGTGCACATACATACATGTACACATGCATGCACACATATGCATGCACATACACACACACACACACACACACACAGAGGCTTTCTTCAGTTTCCGTCCATCAAATTCACTCACCAAGCTTTGGTCAGTCCAAGGCGATAGTAGAAAACCCTTGTCCAATTTGCTATGCATTGAAACCGCACACACTCAAGTCACATAATCCACTATCTTCTAAAAGCAAAGGATATACGTAAAGTTATAATAGTTCTAGATCACTTTGGAACCTCCACCCCACTCCCACTCCCTCAGATGGGATAGTCATGGTTGAAATGCCTTCAGTTACAGACCTACTTGATTGGAGTCGATCTGTGGTTAAACAGTAACAGTGACAATGTGATGATGATGGTGGTGGTGGTGGTGGTGATGGTGGTGGTGGTGGTAGTGGCAATGATAACGACGATGATGATGATGATGATGGTGGCAATGATAACGATGATAATGATGATGGTGGTGGTAGTGGCAATGATAATGATGATGATGATGATGGTGGTGGTGGTGGTGGTGATGGCAATGGCAGTGGTGGTGATTATGATGATGGTGGTGGTGGAGGCGGTGGTGATGACAGTAGTGCCGATAGTGATGATGATGATGATGATGGTATTAGTGATGACGATAACGATGATGGTGATGATGATGATGATGATGATGATGATATATATTAAAAATGTTAACATATTTCCTTTTGTTGTATCAATAATTAATTTCTTTTTTAACCAATCAATCAATCAATCAATCGATCAACCAATCAATCAATCGATCAACCAATCAATCAATAAATCAATCAAAAAGAAAACGAAAATATACAGAATACATAGGCGCAGCAGTGGCTGTGTGGTAAGTAGCTTGCTAACCAGCCACATGGTTCCGGGTTCAGTCCCACTGCGTGGCATCTTGGGCAAGTGTCTTCTGCTATAGCCCCGGGCCGACCAATGCCTTGTGAGTGGATTTGGTAGACGGAAACTGAAAGAAGCCTGTCGTATATATGTATGTATATATAAGTGTGTGTGTATATGTTTGTGTGTCTGTGTTTGTCCCCCTAGCATTGCTTGACAACCGATGCTGGTGTGTTTACATCCCCGTTACTTAGCGGTTCGGCAAAAGAGACCGATAGAATAAGTACTGGGCTTACAAAGAATAAGTCCCGGGGTCGATTTGCTCGACTAAAGGCAGTGCTCCAGCATGGCCGCAGTCAAATGACTGAAACAAGTAAAAGAGTAAAAGAGTAAAGAGAATATTATTTTCTGTTTGATTTTTTTCCGTATTCACTGGAAATTTTTTCCTTATTCTTGGAAACATCTGTAAAAAAATCTCTTCCAGTTTTGGATCAAAAAAGGTCGCTGGCAGTAAAACGGGTCAAGTTATTGCATCCAGGGTCAAAGTTCAAACACTTGTTCGGGGGGGGCAGGGGGATGGGGCGGGGGGGATGGGAGGGTGCGGGGGGGGGCAGGGGGAGGTGGGGGG
>NW_021831439.1:0-2909 GCF_006345805.1 Octopus sinensis | reverse complement strand
GTCTAATGATAAACGCACACAAACACACTCACACAGACACACAGACACACACACACACATACACACGCACACACACACAAATACACTCGCACATACACCCACATACATATACCCATTTTCGGAGAAACTTTGTGTCTATACCTGCACGTCGACAAAATTATCTGTATTCTCATTGAAGCTTCGAATCTAGATATTGTGTTTCTCAGTTGAACACAAATTGCACCCGTGTGTTCCACTGGTCTATAATAATTTCTTTTCTTTTAGTGTCAGGACACAATGAAAATAATGATATAAAAGAAGTTTGTTTCTTTAATTTTTGGGAGTGTTCTGTATAAAGAATACGTATACGAGTGGATACTGAAAATTTCTTGGTTTTAAGGGTATCGCGAAAGGCATAGTTAGAGACCCAAACTTCCGAGTTCTTTTACAGGGCTTAGAAAATGTAAAGGACCACTGCAATAATTGTGTGAATCTGAGAGTGGGATACGCTGAATAAAATCATAATTAATTACCCAAAGCCGGAAACTTTTCAACACCCCTCGAATAGTACTATATCGTAGTCTTTTTTACGAGTAGCATTTGCTTTGCGATCATTTACTTTCCCAGTCCATCTTGAAAAGCGATACTCACTGTGATCAGTTAACATTTAGCAGAAAACTACGAGAGGATGGATATAAATCTCTATCCGGGACAAAATGATCTAATGAAGCGTGTTCATTTTTAACCGTCTGGTTTATGCTGTCTTTCTCAGAAGTGGGAAGGCTAGAAATATGTTCAACAAGGAATTATATTGATAAAAAAAAACACAAAAAATCCTCCTGCTACCTCACCAAAGTCCTCCTTCTCATTGCTTTCATTACAACCTTCCTTCACTCCCCTCTCTATGACTACCACGCCTCAGCGTTCCAGAATAAATGGTCGGCTAGCCTGCCATTCAAGCTACCTGTCTTAGTTCGCACTGGACTTTGGACTATGCCTGTTCAATTGAGTAGGATTACAATTATACTGAGTCATTTTAGGAACAATGAAATTTCCCCATATTAAACAAATTTTGTCTTTGTCTCTAAAGTATATAAAACGATATATACATACATATATACATACGAATATGAATGTGACTATATATATATATTTATAAATGCACACTCTACACTACCACCTGACTACTTTCGATGTCTGCGGCGGAGTCGGCTTTCTTGAATAGCTTCGGGATCATGTAGGCGCTGGCGTGGTTGTGTGGTAAGAAGCTTGCTTCACAACCACATAGTTTCCCATTGAGTCCCACTGCATGGCACCTTGGGAAATGTCTTCTACTATAGCTCCGGGTCAACCCAAGCTTTGTGAGTGGACTTGGTAGATGGAAGCTGAAAGAAGTCCGACGCACACACACACACACACACACACACACACACACACACACACACACACACACACACACACACACACACACACACACATTCGTATGTAGTGTGTGCGTCTTTCTTCGCCACCACCGATCGATAGCTGGTGCCGGAGTGTTTACGTCCCGTAAACTTAGCGGTTCGGCAAAAGATCCCGTTAAAATAAGCACTAGTCTTAACAAAATATAAGTACTGGGGCCGATTCAATGCGCTAAAAATTCTTCAAGGTAGTGCCCCAGCAAGGGCGCAGTCTAATCACTGAAGCAAATAGAAGATGAAAGGTAAAAGATAAAAGACAACTTCCGGCCTTCCTCCCACAAAGCACAGAGGCCTTGTGATACGTTGTATTACTTCTTGAATAATGACAATCAGAAATGGTTAGATCCCAGCATAAATTTGGTGAGTGATTGAATGAGTCAACGAATAATGATTGATTAAATGAATGACAGAAATTTATTGCATAACAAAAATAAATGGAATAAGTTGTCAAGGAAGGAATGAAAATATATAAAGGAAAACACTCAATCGTTTCATTCAGTGCAGCAATGTCGACGTGGAGCCGGGCGAGTTCTTTCGAGATGAGGATAGTTTGTCTTTCGGGTTTGCCAGAGTTGTCAGTGTCCAGAAGGGTTCTCACGTTCCAAGTTCCTAAGGACAGTTTCGCTTTGGCATTGTGCTGTCTCCACGTGGAGCCAGAAACGGGTAACCATGCACCCTATACCCTCCCAGGACATGGTCGAAGGTGTTTGCCGAATCATTCGAGAGGAGATTGAAGAAATGGTAGAATGGGATTAATGAATAAGTGATAAAAACGATTGATGAATAAATGATTAATGAATGGAAGCAGAAAGGAGTAAAATTAATAAATATATAAAATAAAGAGGGTGTGATAATTTAAAGGAATGAAGAGAAGGAGAACGGAGTAAAGGAGAAGGAAAGCACTTCGCTGCTTAGATGAAGTGTTAATGAGTATAACACACATATACACGCGGTGAAAATGGTGGTGGCGTGTGTCGGTGGCCTATTGGTGGTGTGTGAATTGTGATGCTACAACTGTTGTTGTTGTTGGTGGTGGTGGCATTGTTAATGACGATCTTAACACAGATGTTAGTCGCGGCGGCGGCGGTGGTGGTGGTGGTGGTGGTATGCTACAACTGTTGTTGTTGTTGTTGGTGGCAGTGTTGATGACGATCTTAACACAGATGTTAGTGGCGGCAGCGGCGGCAGCGCGGCACAGCCGGAGGCAGAGGAGGCCTGGCGGCGGCGTTTTGGGGCGGTTGGTGGTGGTGGTGGTGGTGTTGGTGGGAGTGGCTTGTGCTGGTTGTACTGTGAGTGGTAGTGTTAGTGTTGGTGGTGGTGGTAGCGGCGGTGGCGGTGGCGGTGGTGCAATGAACCAAATTAATGGTGCATGATGAACGCCCATCGCTATGGGTGAGACAATCAATCTTCAACACGAGTTTCTGATCACTTCCCTGACAAGCAGTGTTGTGTGTTGTTATTGTTGTTGTC
>NW_021831438.1:0-2997 GCF_006345805.1 Octopus sinensis | reverse complement strand
TACAGCCAACGATTCTAGTCAACGCACAAGACAGCCATTATGTTCTCACACATAAAACAGCACCACGTGGACTCTGTTGAGACTAGTAAGAAACAATTACGAACTTTTCTTTTATGAGGCTTAACTTTTAAAAATATATATCTTTGATACGGTTCGTTTTTTCAAGAAGAATCGAAACATGTACAATCTCTCAGAAAATTAAAATTTATCTTATATAGTGGTGTTTTGAAACTTCTTTTTTATAAATACACACACACACACACACACACACATACACACACATGCACATGCACACACACATAAACACACACACACACACACACACACACATACATATACACACAGTTTCTGTTTAGTAAATCCACTCACAAAACTTTGGTCGGCCTGAGACTATAGTACAAGACATCCACCCGAAAGGCGGCCAGCTGGCAGAAACGTTAGCACGACGGCGAAATGTGTTGCCGTATTTCGTCTGCTGTTACGTTCTGAGTTCAAATCTGCTGAGGTCGACTTTGCCTTTCATCCTTTCGGGGTCGATAAATTGAGTACCGGTTACGCTCTGGGGTCGATGTAATCGACTTAATCCCTTTGTCTGTTCTTGTTTATCCCCTTGTGGGCAATAAAGAAATAGGAAATGTCACGCAGTGAGACTGAACCCGGGACCATGTGATTGGGAAAGAAATTTTTATTACACGAGCACACCTGTTCCAACTTGTATTTTGAAAATTGATAAAAACTACGGATTTACAAAAGAAAGGGAATCATTTATTTAATCAACGCAGGCACAAGAATGGTTGTATGGTAAAGAAGTCCCTTTGGCAACGAGGGAGTTTCTAGTTCAGTCACAGTTTACGGTGCGGCATTTTGAGCACGTGCTTTCTACATTGGTGCCGGGCCGGATGAGTGAATTTGGTGGATGGAAACTGTGTGGAAACTCATCGGGTATGTATGTTTATGTGTGATCACGTGACCGACCAGGCTATTAAATGTTGCTACACATCGCTGGTCACAATGCGCTTCGCATTGTTTTAGCCTTCAAATGACGCCACCCCACTAGCTGGAGGATCAGGCCAACAGAAGAAAGAGTGAAAGAAAGTTGCGGCGAAAGAGTACAGCAGGGGTCGCCACCACCCCCTGCCCGAGCATCGTGAAGCTTTTAGGTGTTTTCGCTCAATAAACTCACACAACGCCCGATCTGGGAATCGAAACCGCGATCCTCCGACCGTGAGTCCGCTGCCCTAACCACTGGGTCACTGGGCCATTGCGCCTCCACATGTATGTATATATATATATACGTGTATGTATGTATGTCATTATTCAAATTCTTTCAAGATTTGATGCCAGTAGAGAATGAACCGGTTTCTAACCGAGATCCAAGGCTCCTTCATTGGAATTTCAAAATCAACAACAGGGTATTTTGTTTGTTTGTATGTATGCATGTATGTATGTATGTATGTATGTATGTATGTATGTGTGTGTGTGTATGTATATGTGCACATTTGCTTTGTTTTATGTATGTATCCTCATGCATGTAGTTGTATATCTAGACATACTCATATATATTCAAACGATAAACCTCTGGAAAGTTTTACAGATTCTTACAGTTCCAGCGATGAATTGCATCTGTAGTCTTTGAATTCGCTTTCTCCTTTCTGCTTTTGAGAAGCCTAATTTCTCAAGATTCGTATTTAGGCAGTGTATGTAAGTGTGTTTGTGCGTGGGTGTGCGTCTGCCTGTCTTTGATTTTGCTTGTCCCTCTTTATCGCTTGGCGGCGGGTTCTTACATCCCCATAAGTTATGGGTTCGGCAGAAGAGACTGATAGAATAGGTGCCAGATTTGGAAATAATAAGTACAATGGGCAATTATTCAACAAAACCCTTCCGATTAGTGACCCGGCATGGCTGCAGGTCAAAGACAAAGACAAGCAAAAGAGAACAAGTAAAAGATCAACATCTACCTTACATTCTATTGTGTTTGCTGTTCCTTGATGAACGCCTTTTGGTTCCACAACGGCATACCTAGTGTCTTGGACTTTTTAGACCTGTAGGATACCATGTCCCTCTCAAAGTTTTATGATACCTGGTTCTTTTCAGAAAGAGTACATGACAGAGAGAAAGAATTCAGCCCGACTACATGACTGGTACCGTACTTATTATCTCTGTAATGATAAAGTTGAAGTTTGTATCGGCGATATTTAAACCGATTGCTCAGATTGTCGGAATTCTCATGGCAATGTAATATTTGTAACGACTATAATAGAATATGCTGATATTGTATGTACCTAGTACCAATTGACTCTACAGAGGAAGTGCTTACGCATGGTTCAGCTTGCTAAATAGAACGGGGAAGCTCTTTCTAAAATAATACTGTATCGTTAAAAAATACGATGGACGAATTGATTAATGTAGGGTCAAACGTATGTGTTTGAGTAATTGTAGAATGTTCAAGGCGAGACACATAATGTCCAGGAAGGTCCTGTAAGTCCGTTGTTCATTGTACGTCACAAAGATGTTTTGGAAGGGTTTTCGTTTCGTAAACATTAACTCGGCGACATGCGTGTATGTATATTTGTCCATTCATCAGGATATACAGAAACGGTAAATCTTTGCACAATATGCCCCAGAATTTTTACTTCCGTAGTTAATAAGATGTAAATGAACCAGATATTGGATTTAAAGCCGGCAATTTCGGGGTAGGGACTAAGTTAATTATTCCAATCTATGCCCTAAACTGGTAATTGCTTTATAGATTCCGAAATGATGAAAGGCAAAGTCGACCTCGGCGGAATTTGTGATAAAGACCGATGAAATGCCAACGATTCTTTTCCTCTATAGGCACAAGGCCTGAAATTTGGTGGGAGGGGGCCAGTCGATTAGATCGACCCTATTACGAAACTGGTACTTAATTTATCGACCCCGAAAGTATGAAAGACAAAGTCGACTACGTGAACTCAGAACGTAAAGACAGACGAAATGCCGCTAAGCATCTCGCCCGCG